>NW_007172245.1:0-395 GCF_000164805.1 Carlito syrichta | reverse complement strand
CCTACTTTAAAGGCCCCCCATCCCCTTACCGCCTGATCACTTCCTTCACTTACTAACGGCCGTACACCATCTACTTAATAAAACGCACCCCTCTCTGGCAAAAGATTGCTGGCTATGCTTAAGCCCATGGCCCCCATATTGCGTGGGAGTCAGGGCAGTTTCTTCAGTAGGCAATGTAGAAACTAACATAAAGATACTTACTCTTACTGATATACAAAATAAGCAATTATGTCCCTGGGGCACTCATCCCACACTGACGCTGGATGACCTCCAGGGACAAGGAATGTTTCTCTTCTCCCCAACCTTTCCCACAACTACATCCCCCCCCCGATTGTCCTGCAACAACACCTCTCATATTAACATCACTATATTCCATAATCAAACCATCCCCCATT
>NW_007172244.1:0-580 GCF_000164805.1 Carlito syrichta | reverse complement strand
GGCTATCTATACCACTGTCCAAACAGCCTGCTGGCTATTTAAACTCGCTGACTAGCCAGGTGGCCAGCCTGCTGGCTAGATTCCCAGCTGTTTGGCCAGCTAACCAGTCAGGTAGCTATCTAGTTAAGAATGCTGGCTAGCCATTTAGACAACAAGGTAGCAAGCTAGTTAAATCAGCTGGCTAACAAGCTAGCCATTGAACTAGTTAGTCAGCTAGTTAAGTCAACTAACCATCCAGCTAGCTACTTAAGTGAGCTAGCAAGTCAGTTAACTATTCAGGTACTTAGTTGAGTCAGCTAGCCAGTCAGGTTACTAGTCAGCTAGCCAGTTAAGTCAGCTAGCTATTCAGCTATCTAATCAGGTAGTTAAATCAGCTAGCCATCTATCTAGCCAGTTAGCTTGCTATTTATGTCAGCTAGCTATAGAGCTAGATAACTTGTTTGCGAGATAGCAATGCCAGCCAAATAGCCAGGTAGCTAGTCAGCTAGCTAGTTAAGTCAGCTAGCAAATCAGCTAGTTGCTTAGCTAACTAATTGACTAGCAAATCAGCTAGCTGGTGAGCTAACTAGTGGGCTCCATT
>NW_007172243.1:0-455 GCF_000164805.1 Carlito syrichta | reverse complement strand
GTACATTTCCTTTAGGTCACAGGTGAGGGTTGGGAACCAAGTGTTGAGGGGAGCGAGGTCGGAAGTTTGAAAACTTATTCTGTTGATCCCTGACCTGAGGGTTAACAACTGCCATGTTAACTTTAGAGGTTGGTGAGGATTAGGGACTGCCCAAAGGGATTCCATCCCTGTCAAGAAGAAGCAGAGGGAAAAGAAGTGTGACACAGTCTTAGCTTTAGAGGATTGTCCTTGTCCAGTCGGCTGCTCCATTTGCGTGCGTTGTTTTTCAGCACAGCAGGGGTGTCAACAAGTTTGACGTGGGTGTGATGTATCCAAGACACGATGCCTTCCACCTTCAAGGTGGTAGGGGTGGAAGGGATCACAACGTACGGTCCTTTCCACCGTGGCTGCAGAGTCTCGTGTTGATGTCGCCGGACGTACACCCAGTCCCCCATTTGGAAGTTGTGGGGAGTCGG
>NW_007172242.1:0-838 GCF_000164805.1 Carlito syrichta | reverse complement strand
CCCCACCAGCAGTATAGCCAACTTACTTAACAAGCTGACTTAACTAGCTAGCCAGTTTGTTGACAAGTGACTTAACTAGCTTACTTAACCAGAAAGTCAGCCTGCTAGACAGCTGCCTTAAGTAGCTGGATACCTATCTAGCCACCTGGCTGGCCAGCTGACTTACCTAACTGACTTTAGCTAGGAAACTAACTAGCCAGCTCAAATACCTAGCTACCTACCTAGCCAGCATTAAGCTTGCTGACATAACTAGCTGACTTGAACAGCTACCCTGCTTACTAGCAAGTTGACTTATTTAGCTAGCTACCTACCTAGCCAGCTGGCTAGATAGCTGACTAAAGTAGCTGACCTAAGCAGCTACTCAGTTGGCTCCCCTTTTGATTTAACTCACTGACATCATTAGCTAGACAGGTAGCTATCTAGCTGACTTAACTAGCCAGCTACCTACATTGCCAGTTGGCTTGCCAGCTCTCTTAACTAGCTGAATTAACCAGCTAGCCAGCTGGCTAGCCAACTGACTTAACTGGCTCGCTTCCTAGGTAGTCAACTGGTTAGCCAGTTGACTTAACTAGCTGATGTAGCAAACTAACTAGCTAGCTAGCTGATGTAAATATTAGCTAACTAGCTAGCTGCCTAACTAGCCAGCTGACTTAAGAAATTAGTCAACTACGTAGCTCCATAGCTAACAAGCAGACTTAGTTAGCTGCCTAGCTAGCTAGCTGACTTAACCAGATGGTTATGTAGTTAGCTAACTCGTTATCTAACATTCTAGCTTGCTCACTTAATCATCTGACTTAACTCATTAGCTAACTAGCTAGCTAGCCTACTCAAATAGCTG
>NW_007172241.1:0-660 GCF_000164805.1 Carlito syrichta | reverse complement strand
CGAGCTAGATGGCTAGTCAGCTGACTTAACTAGGTGAACTTAACAAGTTAGCTGGTTAGCCAGCTGACTAAGCCAGCTGACTTTACTAGCTGGCCAGCTCGTTATCCAGATAACTTAATTTCCTAGCTACCTAACTATCCAGCAGCCCAGCCAGCAAACTTAACAGCTGACTTAATGAAGTAGATAGCTGGCTAGTCAGCAGACTTCATTAGCTATCCACCTTGCTAGACAGAGTGATAGCCAGATGACTTAACTAACTGACAGATCTAGATAGCCTGATGACTAGCCTGCACACTTAACTATGTGATTTAACAAGCTAGCCAGCTGGCTAGTCAGCTGATTTAACTAGCTAGGTACCCTGCTAGGTAGTTGGCTAGCCATCTGACTTAACTAGTTGACTTAATCAGGTATCTAGCTGTCTAGCAGGCTGATTTATCTGCCTAGCTACTTAGATAGTCAGTTGGATAGCCAGCTGAATTAACTACCTAAATACCTACGTAGTCTTCTGTCTTGCCAGCTGACTTAACTACCTAGCTACCTAGCTATCGAGCTTGTTAGTGAGCTGACTTAAGAAGGGTTACTCTTCTAGCTAGCTAACTGGATAGACAGTTCACTTAATTAGCTAGCTACACAGACTAGACAGCTGGCTAATATGCTGAG
>NW_007172240.1:0-758 GCF_000164805.1 Carlito syrichta | reverse complement strand
ATCTAGCTGTCTAGCAGGCTGATTTATCTGCCTAGCTACTTACCTAGTCAGTTGGATAGCCAGCTGAATTAACTACCTAAATACCTACGTAGCCTTCTGTCTTGCCAGCTGACTTAACTACCTAGCTACCTAGCTATCGAGCTTGTTAGTGAGCTGACTTAAGAAGGTTACTCAACTAGCTAGCTAACTGGATAGACAGTTCACTTAATTAGCTAGCTCCACAGCTAGACAGCTGGCTAATATGCTGAGTAACTTGCTGACTTTACTAGCAAGCAAGCTGACTTAACTAGCTGAATTAACCAACTAGTTACCTAGCTAGCCAGCTGGCTTAACTTGCTGACTCAATTAGCCAGCTACCTAGCTAGCTATCTAGCTTGCCAGCTGACTTAACTAGCTGAATTAACTAGCCTGCTAGCTGACATAACTAGCTGACTTATATAGCCAGCTTCCAAGCTAACTAGTTGATTTAACTAGCTGAAATAACCAACTAGCCCGATGGATAAACATCTGACTTGACTAGCTTTTTAACTAGCTAACCTTGGAATAGCCAACAGACTTATTGAGCTGTCTTATCTAGCTAGCCAGCTTGTTGCCAGTTGACACTACTAGCTGACTTAAACAGCTAGTCTGCTTCCTAGCCAGCTGATTTAACTAGCTGACTCCCTATACAGCCAGATGACTTACCTAGCTGACTTAAGCTAGCAAGTTGGGTAGCCAGCTCAATTAACTAGTTAGCTACCTACCTAGCCAGAAGGCTA
>NW_007172239.1:0-1276 GCF_000164805.1 Carlito syrichta | reverse complement strand
GACTAGCTTTTTAACTAGCTAACCCTGGAATAGCCAACAGACTTATTGAGCCGTCTTATCTAGCTAGCCAGCTTGTTGCCAGTTGACACTACTAGCTGATTCAAACAGCTAATCTGCTTCCTAGCCAGCTGATTTAACTAGCTGACTCCCTATACAGCCAGATGACTTACCTAGCTGACTTAAGCTAGCAAGTTGGGTAGCCAGCTCATTTAACTAGTTAGCTACCTACCTAGCCAGAAGGCTAACCAGCTGACTTAACTAGCTGACTTGAACTAATAGACTGCTGGCTAGCAGGCTGACTTATCTAGCTAGCTACCTAACTAGCCAGCAGGCTAGACAGCTGACAAAACTAGCTGAATTAACCAGCTATACAGTTGGATAGCCAGCTGACTTAACACACTGACATTATTAGCCAGCCAGGTAGCTATCTAGCTGACTTAACTGGCTAGCTACTTACCATGTAAGTTGGCTTGCCAGCTCTCTTAACTAGCTGAATTAACCAACTAGCCAGCTGGTTAGCCAACTGACTTAACTAACATGCAACCTAGCTAGACAGCTGACTAATCAGCTGACTTAAATAGCTGACTTAATAGCTAGCTAACTATCTAGCCAGTAGAATTAAATACTTAGCCAGCTAGCTACTGACTTAAATAGTTAGCTGCCAGATAGCTAGCTGACTTAACCAGCTGGCTAACTAGTTATCTTACTCGTTATCTCATGTGCTAGCTCCATGACTTAATTATCTTAACTCGTTAGTTAATGAGCTAGATAACTGACACAACCAGCTGACTTAAGTAGTTAGCTAGCTTGGTTGCTAGCTGACTCATCCAGCTGACTTAACTCATTAGCTAACTAGCTACCTAGCCTACTCAACCAACTGAATCAACCCATGTCCTAACTTGCTAGCTAACTGACTCAACCAGCTGACTTAATACATTAGTTAACTAGCTAACTACCTGACTCAACCTCCTAACTTAACCATTAGTTAACTACCTAGCTAGCTGTCTTAACCAGCTGATGAATTTAAAGAACTGACTTAACTAGCTGACTTAATTGGCAGACTTAACTAGTTAGCTAGATTTCTAAACTACATGAATTAAATAATTAGCTAAATATTTAATAAGCTGAATAACTAGCTGTCTTAATTAATTAGCTAACTAGTCAGGAAGCAGACTTAAGTAGCTGACTTAAGTAGTTAGCTAACAAATGAGCTAGCTGATTTAGCTGGCTGACTTAGCTAGCTAGCTGGTTAGCTAGCTGACTTAGCTAACTGACG
>NW_007172238.1:0-990 GCF_000164805.1 Carlito syrichta | reverse complement strand
ACTAGTTAGCTAGATTACTAAACTACATGAATTAAATAATTAGCTAAATATTTAATAAGCTGAATAACTAGCTGTCTTAATTAATTAGCTAACTAGTCAGGAAGCAGACTTAAGTAGCTGACTTAAGTAGTTAGCTAACAAGTGAGCTAGCTGATTTAGCTGGCTGACTTAGCTAGATAGCTGGTTAGCTAGCTGACTTAGCTAACTGACTTACCTAGTTGGCTAATGAAATAGCTAGCTGACTTAACAACTTGGTTAACAAGTTAGCTAACTGTTTTAACTAGTTGGTAAAGGAGATAAATAACTGACTTACCTAATTGGTTAATGTGTTAGCTAGGTGACATAACTTTCTGACTGACGAGTCAGAGGACTAGTGAGCTGGATTGATACTTGGCTGACTACTCTGCCGACATGTTTGCTGGTATAAAATATTGGCCAAATATTCGGCCGATTATGTAGCTGTGTTAAATAGTTTACTGACGAGTTGGCCCACTAGTTAGCTCAGTTAGCAAGTTGACTGACAAATTTGCTGGCCTAACTAGTAATCCGATTAGTTGGCCCACTAGTTAGATGACATAACTAGTTGGCCAACTACTTAGCTGACCTAAATTATTGACTGACAAGCTGTCCCAATAGTCGGCTGATTGGTTAGCTAACTTAACTAGTCAGACGGCTATTAGTTCGAATGGTTATCTGACTTAACTAGTCAGCTGGTGAGTGAGCTGACAGATTAGCTGACTTAACTAGGAGACCCACGTGTGAGCCGACTGGTCAGCTGAATTAACTAGTTCACCGGTGAGTGAGCCGATTGGTCAACTGACTGAACTAGTAGGCCAATAGGCGATTCGACTTGTCAGACGAATTAACTAGTTGGCCGATGTGTGAGATTACTGTTCAGCTGAATTGAATCAGTGGTGAGTGAGCCGACTGGTCAGACTTAACTAGTCGGCCGGTGACTGAGCCGACTAGGTAGTCAACTTAACTAGTCGG
>NW_007172237.1:0-800 GCF_000164805.1 Carlito syrichta | reverse complement strand
GTTTGCTGGTATAAAATATTGGCCAGATATTCGGCCGATTATGTAGCTGTGTTAAATAGTTTACTGACGAGTTGGCCCACTAGTTAGCTCAGTTAGCAAGTTGGCTGACAAATTTGCTGGCCTAACTAGTAATCCGATTAGTTGGCCCACTAGTTAGATGGCATAACTAGTTGGCCAACTACTTAACTGACCTAAATTATTGACTGACAAGTTGTCCCAATAGTCGGCTGATTGGTTAGTTAACTTAACTAGTCAGACGGCTAGTAGTTCGAATGGTTATCTGACTTAACTAGTCAGCTGGTGAGTGAGCTGACAGATTAGCTGACTTAACTAGGAGACCCACGTGTGAGCCGACTGGTCAGCTGAATTAACTAGTTCACCAGTGAGTGAGCCGATTGGTCAACTGACTGAACTAGTAGGCCAATAGGTGAGTCGACTTGTCAGACGAATTAACTAGTTGGCTGATGTGTGAGATTACTGTTCAGCTGAATTGAATCAGTGGTGAGTGAGCCGACTGGTCAGACTTAACTAGTCGGCCAGTGAGTGAGCCGACTAGGAAGTCAACTTAACCAGTCGGCCAGTGAGTGAGCTGATGCGTAAGCTGCCTTAACTATTCAGCCAGTGAGTGAGCCGATCTGTGAGCTAACTTAATCAGTTGGCTGGCAAGCAAGCTGACTATTTAAATGACCTATTGGCCTGCAAGTGAGTCGACAAGTTAGTTGACCTGTTGGCTGGTGAGTGAGCCAACTATTTTGCTGACCAGTTGGCATGTGAGGGAGCTGAATATTTAGCTGATCTGA
>NW_007172236.1:0-301 GCF_000164805.1 Carlito syrichta | reverse complement strand
CCATTCCAATCCTCTCCATTCCATTCCGTTCCTCCCCATTCCATTCGATTCCATTCCATTCCTCTCCTTTCCATTCCATTCCTAAAAATTCATCTCCATTCCAATCCATTCCATTCCATTCCACTCCATCCCCTTACATCCCATTCCATTCCATTCCTCTGCATTCCATTCCATACACTTCTTCTCCATTCCAATCCTCTCCATTTCAGATCATTCCTCTCAATGCCATTTTGTTCCATTACTCTCCATTCCATTCAATTCCATTCCTCTCCATTTCATTCATTTCCATTCCATTCCAGTT
>NW_007172235.1:0-501 GCF_000164805.1 Carlito syrichta | reverse complement strand
CTTCTATAATCAATCCATTCCATTCGATTCCTCTCCATTTCATTCCATTCCATTCCATTCCACTCCATTCTTCTCCACTCCCTTCCATTCTATTCCATTTTTTTCATTCCTTTCCATTCCATTCCATTCCTCCCCATTCCATACCATTCCATTTCATTTCATTTCATTCCATTCCATTCCATTCCTCACGATTTCTTTCCATTCTAGTCTATTCCATTCCTCTCCATTCCATTCCATTCCTCTCCATTGCATTCTAATCTACTACGTTCCATTCCATTTCTCTCCATTCCATACCATTCCTTTCCCCTGCATTCCATTCCTCTCCTTTCCATTCCATTCCATTCCTTTCCTCTCCATTCCATGCTATTCCATAACATTCCATTCCATTCCTCTCCATTCCAATTGATTCCATTATCCTCCATTCCATTCAATCCATACAATTCTTCTCCATTCAATTTCTTACAATCCTTCCATTCCATTTCATTCTATTCCATTCCATTC
>NW_007172234.1:0-764 GCF_000164805.1 Carlito syrichta | reverse complement strand
CCGGCTGCCTAGCTAGTTAAGTCAGCAAGTTAAGTGAGCTGGCTAGCCAGTTGGCTAGCTAGTAAAGCCCGTTGGCTAGCAGGATGCCTATCTAGTTAAGTCAGCTATTTAAATCAACTGGTTAGATAACTTGCTAGCTAGGTGACTGGCATGTTAAGCCACCTTGTTAGCAGACTGGTCATTTAGGTGGTCAGTTTGTTAAATTGGATGGCTAGCTGGCTGACTAGTAGAGTGTCTGGCTAGTTAAGCCACCTGGCTATCCCAATGTCCAGCCAGCCAGCTGGCTATTTAACCACTTGGCTAGCCAAGTGGCCAGCCCACTATCTAACTAGCCGGTTGCCTAGCCAGCTAGTCAGCCAGGTAGCTAGCTAGTTAAAACAGGAGGCTAGCTTTGTAGCCAACCAGGTAGCTAGCTAGTTAAGTCAGCTGGATAGCCAGCTGGCTAGTTAAGTGAGCTAGCAACTCAGTTAACTATTCAGGTACCTAATTACACCAGACAGCTAGTCAGGTTTCTAGTCTGCTAGCTAGTTAAGTAAACTAGCAAATCAGCTAGTTACTGAGCTAACTGGTCGGTTAGCAACTCGGCTAGCTGGTGAACTAACTAGTGGGCTCCCTTACTTTCCATCAGGTCAGCTAAATAGTAGACTTGCTCACCTGCCAACCCGTCAGCAAACTGGTTGTCTCGCGTTCCAGCCGAAAGGTCAACAAACTTGTTGGCTCGCTCACAAGACAACAGGTCTGCTAACTAGTCGCCTTGCTTGCCA
>NW_007172233.1:0-715 GCF_000164805.1 Carlito syrichta | reverse complement strand
AAAGCAGTGTGGCGATTCTTAAAAGCTCTAAATACCAACCTCCCATATGACCCCGCAATCCCCCTACTGTGAATATATCCTGAAGAACACAAATCACTCTATAAAAAAGATACCTGCACACGCATGTTTATCGCAGCATTGTTCACAATAGCAAGAACCTGGAAACAGCCATGCTGCCTGTCAAAAGAGGACTGAATTTAAAAAATGTGGTACATATACACGATGGAATACTACGCAGCCATAAAAAAGAACAAAATCATGAATTTCGTAGCAACCTGGATGGAACTAGAGTCTATAATACTGAGTGACCTCTCACAGAAACAAAGATCCGAGTATCACATGTTCTCACTCATATAATGGACCTTAAACATCCAATGCAATACTATACGAAAATGACTGACCGTACTGGGAAACTATGGTGGGGGGAGGGACATGGGATTAACAGTAGCAAATATCTGTCTAGGAACGGGGAAACACCCCATATCAACAGGGTGCCTGAATGAAACGCAATTGTATACCTAACCCTTAACTGTACCCCACAACTTCACAATAAAAAAAAAAAAAATTTCATCATGAACATGAAAAGATAAGTTACAGAATGGGGAGAAATTATATACTAGAAAAATCTGGTAAAGAAGTACTATCCAACAGATACAAAGACCTCTTAACACTCACAGCAAGAAAATGAACAACTTTTATTTTAAAATGGACAAAA
>NW_007172232.1:7205-15235 GCF_000164805.1 Carlito syrichta | reverse complement strand
TACTCACTGAGCACACTGGGGCTTTCTAGGATGCATTCAAGGACCTGAATAAGTTGGCTGAGGATCTGCTCTCCAGCGGGACTTTCAATGTTGACCAGATTGAGGAGAAAAGGGATAGTGTCAACAAGCGCTTCCTGGATGTCCAGGACCTGGCAGCTGCTCACCATGAAAAACTGAAAGAGGCCTATGCCTTGTTCCAGTTCTTCCAGGACCTAGATGATGAGGATTCCTGGATAGTGTATGTATACCAACTCACAGTGTGTGGATAATCCAGCGAGTAGATAATTCACCACATTTATTCCAATATATGCCGAAATGAAATATTCAATTGTTTCTTGAGTTTGATATTACTGCTTCATGCTTGTCTCAGCCTAAAATTAACATTGGTTTTATTTTTTCTAAATTGCCTCACTGGTTGCAGCAAGAAAGAAACAGATGTGGAGGAAGTCAGGAGGGGTTCACATACATGCAGGAAACAATCAAGAAGCCACATATGTTTGTTCTAGATAGTTCATAGAATGATGTAATACTCACTGAGACAACTGGGTATTTACAGCTTACCCAGCTGATCAGATTATTGTCATTATTTTTTCTATATCCAGTGTATCCCATATGGCACTAAATTGGACACAAGACAGATAACATTACAGAGTATCTGCCATGGTTTCAATACTAATTCTATTTTTGTTGTAAAAATATGATTGATGAAATCTTAGCAAATTAATTATTTTCCCATCTTTCCAATTATCCTGCTTTGTTATGTTTTTTCTTCTATAAATCTGTTCATTATTATGAGAAATCAATGAATTGGTATATCTAGGACAACAAATAAGACATTTTAAAAACCTTTTTAGTAGTCATAAGATGGAATAATCTTGTCTGTGTAGTCTTTGACTATGTTTCATGGTAATATTCCAATATTTTACACTCAGAAGCATCTCCTCTGCCATGACTCCTATAATATCAGCTTTTTATAACCATTTTAGATTAATTTATTACTGATATTAATAGAGAAAAATAATAAAAACCATGAAGGTTATACACAATTTTCACTTTTTTAGAAAAAGAAAGACATTAGTATATATTCTGGATCAAAAAAAGAGAAGATACACAGGTGGCCAGGTAAAGGAACTAAAGGGAAGGCGGTTACAGCTGTGCATAGGGTGATCAAAATGTTATTTTCATTTGTATTGACATAAGTCAGAAGCTTTTCTGAAAGCCTCTGCCACTAATTATCTTTTTGGCTATTAGCACCCGGGTGTTCCAAAATTTATGACTTCCCCTACTCCCAGTCACACACACGTTCTTAAAAAGCCATCGCTCTAGGGTACCTCAGATATCTAAACTCCAAATCTCTGTTTTCTTCCTTGGTCCCAGGGAGAAGTTAATACGAGTGAGTTCCCAGGACTATGGCAGGGATCTGCAGGGTGTTGAGAACCTACTGAAGAAGCACAGACGCCTAGAGGAGGAGTTAGGGGCACATGAGCCTGCCATCCAGGTACGAATAGAATGTAAGACCTGCAAAGACAGAAATTAATATTAGCCCCTCATGTTACAGATAAACAATAGAGCACTACAAAGTGTGAAAGTAGATGGCCAGATTATAGAGACTCACAGAACTCACAAGTGTTCCTTTCTCTTGCACATTTATCTCCTATAAATAGAATAATCCTGGACAGGAACCCATGCTCTTCCCTGGAAGGAGTACTTCGAGACTCCTGGGCAGTTACTGATAATTGGGATACAGGTTGAGACATCTAACAAAGCTGTACTTGAACCACATGGGAAGAAGGCAACTCTGGGTCTGACCTGGCAGCAGGATCACCTTGTGACCATGAATGAAGAATCTATAAAGCAGATCATGCAGAGTATTCTAGTGCAAGTGCTGGGATATTTGCAAGGATATTTGGGAACGTTTGGCATTGTAGATCTTGCTGCCACTTTCATCATTCACCCAGGATTCGGGATCATCCCAAGTCCCATGGAGTTTTTAAATGAACTGGAATGTTGTAAGAGCTAGATACCTTATCAGAGGACTGGGCTAAAGGTGGGGTAATGTGACATGGACGGGGTGTGTTTTTCAGAATGTGCTGGACATGGCAGAGAGGCTAAAAGACAAGGCTGCTGTGGGGCAAGAGGAGATCCAGTTGCGACTGGCTCAGTTTGTTCAGCACTGGGAGCAGCTCAAAGAGTTGGCCAAGTCTCGGTGAGTGGGAAATGCAAAGCCCCATCCCCTTCCGGGATTTTGGGTATTAGTCTGGTGTTGGTAGGACACCTAAGTGCCTGCTTAGTGTGGACTGCTCTCCCCAACTACCCATCTGTCTCCTATGTTCCTGCTCAAATGCCAAATCCACCATGAAGCTGTCTTCCACCTACCTCAGGCACAGTGATGGTTGCCTTTGTTCTAAAGAGGTACAGTGATGATGTCCTCTGTTCTACCTTTCTCCTTCACTTACATGCAGCTGTCTTTATCATTGCTTCTCCTCCATACAAGGTTATTAGCCACATATATGTTATCTTTTATCTCTCCAGTTTTAATATTATACATAGTTCTTAGTAATAAGTGAATTAAGTAGTATTTTCTCTCTTAGAGGCATACAGCCAATTTGAGCCACGTAGCTGTACAGCTAAATATAACAATTTTGCTCTATAATTCCCTGCCTTTTGCCAGTCGGAAGGCATTTCTCCCTGGAGAATAAGAGGGAGTTTCTGGAACTTTGTAGCGCCTTCAGCATACAAAGAAGAAGGCAATACTCAGAGTAGAAAGACACTGACTCACTGCTCATATTCTCCAACCCTGAAGTCTTAGAATTTATTTTTGTTTGGGCAGAGTTTTCTTCAACAAAGTTTCCTAGAGAGGAAATGATGCTACAAGATGAACTTCTAGGACAAGAGTCTTCTCCATTTCACGAGAGATTTGCGCCGTTGACCAGCAGGTGCATATCATATTGTGCTTGGGCCAGTTCAGCTGTGGCTGCCTTAGAATAAGCTGGTCTGCTTGGATGAGATTGCACCACCCTGCTGTGCTACTGCTGCTTGTTGCTTTGTTCTTATTCTTATTGGGGCTTACCACCCTGCTGTAGAGGGCTTCAGTTGGAAGAGTCCCTAGAATACTTGTAATTCATGGAGAACGCTGAGGAAGAGGGAGCTTGGATCAGTGAAAAGGAAGCCATGGCTGTCCGAGGGGATTCTGGAGACACACTGGCTGCTACTCAGGTGAGAAACAGGCAGAATGGATTCATTTTCCTTTCTCTAATTTGGATTTTTTATTAAGTAATCAGTGTTTTCACCTGTAAAATTAGAATCTTTCTTCTGGTAGGAGGGGAAAATGAGGAAAATATGGATAATTCTGTCAGTTTTAATGATGAAAATTTAAGATCTGCAGATGTAAGTGTGACTTGTCTGAGGTCGTGGAACTGATCAGGTGTGAAGGGAGGACTTGCGTCTGGATCCCATGATCTGTACCTGTCAATGAGTCAAAAATGTCATGGTTAAAGGCTTTTCCTTATAGGTTACATTTCGTATGGGTTATAGATTTTCTGAAGATTCCCTCAAATATCAATGTTACATTGATTTAAAAAGTAAATTCTTATGTCTGGATGTTGGTTGCAATTTCTACAAAATAAAATTTTAAGAGAAAGGCCTACTAGACAGAATAATTCCATAGCTTATACCCTTTAAAATGCAGGATTGTCTTTCCCAACAATGAAATGGACAAGTGCTTAGTGTGATCTTGAGTTAATATGGATTTTTGACAGCTTTTAAGAGAGTGACTACCAAACAATCATGTTCTTTGGGCCTTCAGAACTGTACCTAGTAACTTTAAAAATTGGGAAATTACCAAAATATATTTGTGGAGATTAATTTGCTTTTATGTGACGAAACAAGGAATGACTTAGACTTACTTGCTTGACTGCAATTTGTGCCTTGTAATTAGTAGCACCTCATTATTTTCCTCTCATTAGCCCCTAAGAACTACCATTCCACTCTCTTTGATTCTATGAATCTGACTACATCACATAAGTGGAACCAGGCTGTGTTTATCTTTCTATAACTGACTTATTTCACTTAGCACAATGTTCTCATGGTACATCCACGTTATCACATATTGCAGAATTGTTGCATATCTGTTGATGGACATTCAGGTTGTTTCCACATCTAGGCTACTGTGAATAGTGCTGCAATGGTGCTAATATCTTGTTGAGATCCTGATTTCAGTAGGGTTATTGGATTATGCAGTAGTCCTATTTTCAAAATTTTGAAGAATGTTTATGATGGTTTCCATAGCAGCTGTGCCATTTTGCATTTTCCACTTTGCATTCTTTAATAATATTTGTCTTTTGTTTTTGTTAATATCTATACTGATATCTTATTCTTTTTCAAGATTGAGGTAATATCTTATTCCTTTTCAAGATTGGTTTGGGTATGTTTGGTCTTTTCTGACTTCATATGAATTTTAGAGTTAATTTTTCAATTTCTGTAAAAATAGTCATTGGGACTTTGATAAGGTCTGCATTCAATCTATAGATAAACCTACATAGTATTGACACTTTAACAATATTAATTATTGCAACTTATGAACACATGTCTTTTTATTTGTTTATGTCTTCTGTAATTTTGTTCATCAATTTTATGCAATTTCCGGCATATGAGATTTTCACCTTCTTGGTTAAATGTATTTTTAAACTGTATTTTTTTTTTATAAGATTGTAAAAAGAATTGCATTCTTGACTTCTTTTTCAAATAGTTTATTGTTAGGATATAGATAGGTAACTGATTTTTTTTGTATTGATTTCTATCCTGTAACTTTACTGATTAGTTTATTAGTTCTAACAGTTTTTTATGGAGTCTTTAGACTTTTCTATATATAAGAATACATCATTTGCAAACAAAGACAATTTAACTTTTTTCTTTCTGATTTAGTTGCATCTTATTTATTTTTCTAGCCTTTATTTTTCACTTTTTCTGGTTTGAGATCAAGTAAACTTATCGATGTTATGTACCCTCCTCCTCAGCAGTGTCCTGCTACTAACAATTCCTTTCTTATAGTATTATGATAAATGTCCAGGATCCACTTATGAGTGACTATATGTGATATTCAGATCTTTGTCTGACTAGGATTCCCAGTACCATGTTAAATAGAAGTAGTGTGATTGGACATCCTTGCAGTGTTCCTGATCTTAGAGAAAAATTTTTCAGTTACACACCATTAAATATGATGTTACCTGTGGGCTTTTTATATATGAATTTTATCATGTTGAGGTTATATCCCTCTGTTCCTAGTTTGCTGGTAGATTTTATCATGAAAGGATGCTTACTCTGCATCTATTGATATGATTATTTTTATATTTTATTGTGTTTATATGATGTATCAGATTTATTGATTTGCATATGTCGAACCATCCTTGCACCTCAGGGGTAAATTCTGCTTTTTCATAGTGTATGATTCTTTTAATGTGCTGCTAGATTCAGTTTTCTAGTATTTCAGAGAAGATTTTTGCATCTATACTCATCAAGGATATTAGCCTGTTTTTTGTTTGTTTGTTTCTTGTGGTGTCTTTTTCTAGCTTTAGTAATGCTGGTAGTTATTAAAGGTGTTTAAAAATATTCCCTCCCCTTTCGTTGTTTGGAAGAGTTGAGAAGGATTGACATTAATTATTAAAATGCTTGATTGAATTCACCAGTGAAGCCTTCTAGTCCTGGGTTTTTCTTTGTTGAGAAATTTCTGACTTCTGATTCAATCTCTATATTAATTATAGTACTGTGTAGACTTTCTATTTCCTCATGAGTTAGTCTTGGCAAGTTGTAGGTTTCTAAGAATTTATTCATTTATTCTAGGTTATTTAGTTTGTTGACTACAATAGTTTATAGTAGTTTCTTATTATCCCTTTTATTTCTGTGGCATTGGTTCTAATATACTTTCTATTGTTTCTGAATTCATTATTTGGAAATAGAAAGTGAAGTATCAACAAGACTTTATTTCATGCGGTATATATACAAAAACATGGGTAATTTGGGATTCTAATCTTACACAGTAAATTGCCTTTTCAATATCCATTTACATTTCTACAGAACAATAAAATATAGTACTGTTACAAAAATATTTATTTTTATTTTAAAGATATGGGGTACAATTCAGGATAACTGATCACTGTATGGGTAAAGTTTGGGCCTCCCTTTGATCCCCACTTTTTCTGGTTTGAGATCAAGTAACCTTATCGATGTTATGTACCCTCCTCCTCAGCAGTGTCCTGCTACTAACAATTCCTTTCTTATAGTATTATGATAAATGTCCAGGATCCACTTATGAGTGACTATATGTGATATTCAGATCTTTGTTTCTTTAATAGATCACTGAGAATTATAGGTTCAAAATCTATCCAAGTTGCTGCAAAATTCATAATTTTGTCCTTCTTTATGGCTGCATAATATTCCATCGTGTATATACCACATTTTTTAATCCAGTCCACTTTCAATGCACAGTTGGTTCCACGCTTTTACTATTGTGAATAATGCAGCAATAAACGTATAGAGTAATTTGAATTCTTTTGGGCATATTCCCAGACATGGGATTGCTTGGTCATATGAAAGGTTGATATTTAGATCTTTTAAGAATCTCCATAGTGTTTTCCACAGAGGTTGTACTAGTTTTCATTCCTACCAACAGTGCAGAAGCGTTCCCTTTTCACTGCATCCTCTCCAGCAACTGTTGTTTTTTGAGTTATTGATGATGGCTATCCTGACTGGAATTTGGTGGTATCTCCGTGTGGTTTTAATTTGCATTTCTTTGATGATTAGTGAGGCAGAGCATTTTTTCAGGTATATGTTGGCTACTCGTATATCTTCTTCTGCAAAGTGTCTGTTCATATCTTTTGCCCACTTTTTAATCCAGCTGTTTATTTTTTTCTTTTCAGCACATTTGAGTTCCCTGTAGATCCTGGAAGTTAAGCCTCTGTCAGATATACAGTTGGCAATTTTTTCCCCTTTTTGTAGGCTGTCTCCCCACTCTCTTGATGTTTTCTTTTGCTTTGCGGAAGCTTTTCAGTTTGATGAGGTTCCACTTGTCCATCTTATTTCTTATGGTATGAGCATTAGGGATTTTGCTCAGGAATTGGTTGCCTCTTCCAATTTCTGTAAGGGTACCTCCTGTGTTTTCTAAGATTCTTATAGTTCTAGGTTTTACTTTTAGGTCTTTGATCCATTTAGAGTTTATTTTTGTGTATGGTAATAGGTAGGGATCCTGTTTCAATCGTCTACACGTGGCCAGTCAGTTTTCCCAACATCATTTACTAAATAGGTTTCTCCTCTCCCCAGTGGTTGTTGGTGGAGGCTTTGTCGAAGATGAGTTGGTTGAGAAATTGAGGTTTTGCTTCCAGAATCTCTATTCTGTTCCATTGATCTATATGCGCGTTCTTTTACCAATACCAGTGGATCTTAAAGTCTCGGAATGTGATACTTCCTGATAGCTATAAAATATAATGCAGCCCATCTTGTCTTAAAATGAGTAATCATCTTACTTTAGTGCCTCATAATATCATATATTGAATATTATTTTATTTTTAAACTATGACTTTGAAAAAGGTATATTAATCATAGAAATTCTGTTTCTTTCTTTAACCTGGGTTATTGTGTTGTTTAGAAAAAAAATGATGGGGTGCTTTTGTAATATGACTGAGAGAGGCTAAGGCAGCAGTTAGAGCAGTGGTCATGGAGGGACAGCCATGGTGATGGTGATGGTGATGTGGACTGGTACAGATACTTTTCAGGAAGATACAAAATAAGACAGAGAAATACTACTCTTTATGCTTCATCCTCACTTCTCTTTCCATTCTGCCAGCTACACAGACATCATATTTCCAGAAAGCAATCAAAGGCAGTGAAGACTTGCAGTAATATTTCAAGATAGAAATGTGTTCTCCTTGCTCCCTCTTTAGGTTCACTTCTTAGTTTAGAATGTTCTTGATAGTTAATATTTTTCTGCTGTACACAATTTTTCATGGAATTATATTAATCTCAATATGGAAAAATCC
>NW_007172232.1:0-6946 GCF_000164805.1 Carlito syrichta | reverse complement strand
ATTATCTACTCAATTGCTGTTTTCTGGAAATTTTTTTCAAATTCTTATATGTGTACCTTTCAACTTTCCTTAAATCTCATGTTGACACTCTTGCTGTCTTATGTAGAACTTTGTTTAGAAAAGTAATATGCTGGCTTTGACCATGAAGTATTATAGTCTGAGAAATTATTTTCTAAGCCTCTAGGGAAGAGGGTCACACTTAAATCTTTTTTTTTTTTAAAGAAAACCATTATTGTGCTTAAAAGTTGTTTTTACAGTGCCTCAATCTAAGTACTATATAAAGACCCCCTAAACAGAGATGACTTTACTTTTTAGAAGGTTACACAAATGAAGAAAGTCACACTTATTGGAACAAACATGAGATTATTCAAATGCTGGAGTAGAAATAATTTTTTAAACATGGGTGAAAAATAAAATAATTGCAACCCCCTCAGGTCCCCTACCACTGTGGGAGCTTTCCTGTCCTCTCAGTAAATCCTGCTTGAAACAAAAAATGAAAAATAAATTAATTACATTAGACCTAGATGAGAGAAGTGAATATATTTGGAATGAAAGAGATGAGAGCTTTTTAATGGTACTAAAAATTCACATTTTTAGTCCTGGATACTCATCAGTATATTTGTCCCTCTTCTTTGCCCCTCAACCTGGCTGTTGCAGGAAAGTCAGAACAAGGAGAAGATTTCTGCTAAGATAGAGGCTCTGAATGAGAAAACCCCTTCTCTGGCCAAGGCAATAGCTTCTTGGAAGTTGCAATTGGAAGATGATTATGCCTTTCAGGAGTTTAATTGGAAGGCTGATGTGGTGGAAGCCTGGATAGGTATGATGTGGCAGGGTCAGGATCTCTTGGATCTGAGAAATCCTAATAAATTCCATATGTAGCCGGGTTCGGTGGCTCAGCTTGTAATCCCACGCCTTTGGGAGGCTGAGGTGAGTAGATTGCCTGAGCCCGCGGGTTCAAGACCCGCCTGGGCAGCGAAATCTCATCTCTACAATAAATCAAGAAAATCAGCCGGGTGTGGTAGCGCATGCCTGTAATTCCAGCTACCCGGAAGGCTGAGGCGGAAGGATAGCTGGAGCCCAGCAGGTCGAGGCTGCGGTGGCCGGGAGCGGCCACTGCACTCCAGTCTGGGTGACAGAGTGAGACTCCAACTCAAAAAAAAAATTCCATATGTAGAATGGTCTCCTGAGATTTTTTTCTCTTACTGCTTAGAAAGAGGTTCTCCCTTCATCATTCACTCCTATTTTCTTCTGGACACAATAGTGCTTATAAATTGCACAATTGCACTTACAAATACACACACATGTGGGGAGAGAGAGACAGAGAGACAGAGAGAAACACACCGATAGGGTAACTAAGTACCATAAATCCAGAGAGCACATTCTTTGAGAATTGGTGATTTCATGTATGATATTCAGAAAGGTAGCTTTGGCAAAATAAACTAAACATTTGCTTGGTTTTCTTAAAATTTATGTCTAATCTGTAATTTTTCTTTTTTATTGAAGCAATCCAAAAGTTCTCTTGACTCTAGCCCTAATGAAGTCAATTTTATCCTGAGTCTAGAAAAACAATCCATTGGTGCCCACTTCCTTCATCTTCCAATGAATCACCTTCTTTGAGAGTCAGGAAGCTTTCTTATTCTCTATTGCAAATATTACTTTCCCCCTTACCAGTGTTCACACAAGACTAAGTATCTTTCTTTTCTTATTATCTTTGTCTTTTAGCTGAGAAGGAAACAAGCCTGAAGACCAATGGCAATGGTGCAGACCTTGCTGCCTTTCTCACTCTCCTGGCAAAGCAGGTGAGAGCAGAATTTTGTGTTGGCAGATGTCAGGGAAGTTCAAGACCCACATCACACAGAAGATCAGTCCTCCAGGATAATTCATTTCTAAATTTTGGGACTTTATTGTTTGTAGCATCTGTAATATTGTTCCCCTTTACCTTTCTAATATTGATAATTTGCTAGTTTCTCTGTGTGTTTGAGTGTGTGTGTGTGTGTGTGTGTGTGTGTGTGTGTGTGTGTGTGTGTCTCACACATACACATGCACAAACTGATTTTGCTAGGTAGGTGTTTATCATTTTGTTAGAAAATCAACTTTTAAATGTCTCGAGGTAGATATTTTGGTTATCAAAATATATATAAATTTCCTCACAGCAAAGCATTAGCTGAATTCCACAAATTTTATGTCATTTTGTTATCATTCAGTTATTTTTTTCTCTCATTTCTAATTTAATTTCTTATTTTTCCTATTGATTATTTAGTAATGTATTGCTTGATTTCTAAACATTTGGGAATTTGTTTATTATATTTTTTGACACTTACATCTAGTTTAATTTCACTGTATTTTAAAAATATATACTCAGTGTTTTTTCAGAAGCTTGATTTATATCCAGAACATGGTCCATTTTGGTTTATATTCTGTGTACATTTGAAAAAAATGTACATTTACAGTGGCTTATGTTATCAAATAGATTTTGGGCATGAAGTTTGTTTTTAAAAATACTTTGTTATCTTCATATATTTTTAGGTTAGGTTAAAAGTTGTATTGACCTTTATAATTGTGAAATCTTCTTGATAAATTGATATTTTAAATTATGAAATGTCCCTCTTTCTCTCTAATACCATTTTTCAATCTAAAGTCTTCCTTTTCCCATACTAGTATACTATATCAATTTTCTTTTCTGTGTATTTGCATGGTATGTATTTTTTATTTGTTTTACCTTTTGTTGTCTTTATATTTTAGATGTGTCTTTTGTAAATATCATATAGTTGGGTATTGCTTTATGCATCTAATTTGCTATTTTTATTGGAAAAGTAAATCTACAAACATTTTAAGTAATGAAATCATGAATTTGATTCTAAAGCTATAATTTAACACTCCCTCCATCATCCAATCCCTTATTTATCAGTCAGGAATTAAAAATGTTTAAGATAGTTTGTTGCTGTTGTTGTTGTTTTGGGAGAACTTGCCTTTTTTGATTTGCTCCAATGGCCTTTTGAAGGTTTCAACTTAAGCCTTTAACAAGGACTGCTTCTACTTGATGGATCACAAATTCAGTCATATGACACTATCAAAAATTCTTCTCAACTTGGCTTTTAGGACATGTGTCCTATACCATTAGGGAATCTAAAATACCTTCAGGAAAAAAGTCAGAAGAATATCTATCCTACTCTTCTGCAGTTTTATTTTTGGCCTCTCAAATCCGCATTCTCCAGAATGCTACTTTTGTCTTTTTAACTCCATAAGATTGTCAACGCCCTCAGCAATGCTTTCTTCTCAATATCTAATCTTGAACAGCTTATACTTCAAAGATAAAAGTGAAGAGAGTTTTGCTCTTACTGTAGTACAGTTCACTTCTTTCTGGAATTTTTATACCTCGACTAGTAGCTACCTGATTTGAATTCCAATTCCTTTTTTTTTTCCTGTATTTTATCTAGCTGATAAAATTGATTCTTTTTTTTTGGTACTTTGTCTAGCTAATAAAGTTGATTCTTTTTTTGTACTCTATCTAGCTGATAAAGTTGTCCTCAAAGAGAAAACTGGTCAAATATAAACCACTGTGTTGGAGCTAGAGGTGAAATTTCCTGAATTTGTAATTTTAATATCAACATTTCTACAAAACAAATATTGGCATAACTGGCACATGTAGATCTTTTGTTAGTTTGTGTACTTCCAAGGTTCCCAATAGTGTACTGCTACTAATTAGAACACAGAATGTAATAAGTAATATAAGAGAATACTGGAAAGGATGTGTGCTATAGGAAGGATTTAGTTTTGATTGGGAAAAATTGGAACATCATAACATGCTCCAGTATATTTCCTTAATATTAATTTTATACTTAACCTCAAATCTCATTTAAAATATACATGAACTGGAACTTAACTATATTTTCTGCCCGAGGAGATGTTTGCTTAAGTCTCTAAGTTATAGTTCTCTTTTCTTGCTCATCATCCTAACTCTTGCCTGGTCTTTATCTTGTCTAAGATAAAAATCTTGTGGAATCCAATGGGAATAATCCTTTGGAACCTACACTATCTTCCTATTCACAACCTCCTCGGTCTTTCTTAGGACACGCTGGATGCCAGCCTGCAGAGTTTCCAGCAAGAGAGACTTTCTGAGATCACTGACCTGAAGGACCAACTGGTGGCTGCTCAGCACAGTCAGACCAAAGCCATTGAGGAGCGCCATGCTGCCCTGCTGAGACACTGGGAACAATTGCTGGAAGCCTCTGCGTTTCACAGACAGAAATTGCTGGAGAAGCAGCTGCCTCTACAGAAGGTTAAAAAACATGATAAGATATGATCAGTCCTCTATTATCTGTATATTAACTGAAAAATTCAGAAATAGCTGCTGGAAATCCTTTTTAGGTAATCTGAACATTTTAGTGCGTTGAAAAAGGTCAGAAAAACATTCTTACTGAGCAGAATGTAGATTGATAGGACTATTTTTAGACTGATTGATCAGTTATACAGCTGCCTTGACATAGAAGCCAGGAAAATGTAGTGGAGGAGGTAGAAGGTGGAAGCTCTCCTCTATATGATAGAACTAAAACTGACAGGCAGAGGTCAAGGTTGTCCTTGCGCTTGCTCTCCAACTCAAATAAAAAGAACACTGGACCTATTCTCAACCTTTATCAAACTTCTCTAAGTGGAAGACCTTTTATACATCATTGAACCTTGATTTCCCCATTTAGGATATAGGGTAATACTACCTTTCTCTCCTACCTTTCTGTGTTATTACTATTAAAAGAGATAATGGATCTAAAAATGAACTATAAACCACTAAGTTCGAAATAAATATAAAGTATTAAAATGCTCTTTCCAATGGTGACTTCCAAGTCATCAGATATTGATAATAAAAGGGAATTAGAACAGTCAGTGAAATTACTGGAGCCGGGCTTGGTGGCTGAGCCTGTAATCCCGTGCCTTTGGGAGGCTGAGGTGAGTGGATTGCCTGAGCCCACGGGTTCGAGACCCGCCTGGGCAGTGAGACCTCATCTCTACAATAAATCAAAAAATCAGCCAGACGTGGTAGCACATGCCTGTAATTCCAGCTACTTGGAAGGCTGAGGTGGAAGGATTGCTGCAGCCCGGCAGGTCGAGGCTGCGGTGGCCGGGAGCGGCCACTGCACTCTAGTCTGGGCCACAGAGTGAGACTCCAACTCAAAAAAAAAGAAAAAAAAGAAATTACTGATAACTCCTAGAACATAAGAAACATTATACTTGCAATAAGTTAAGGCAAGGAGTTAGGGAAATTAGGAAACAAACATACAAGGAAAACTTGATCAGTCTAGATTCTTAGTTTATTTCTACTCTATTGAAAAACTTAAGAACTACAGAAATAACTCAAGTGAAAAATTAAATCAGTTAAATCAGCAACATCCATGTATGCATTTTAATAAGCTCTTCCACATACTTATTCTGTTTCTTCTGAATTTTCAAGCTGCAAAAGGTTTTGTTGTCTTATTTTCTGATTATGAAATATTTGTAAAATATTCAGTCAATCCATAATTTTATGAAAATAATATGAAGCACTTGGTAAGTTTCTGTATCCTTCCTGGATAAGGACTGTATAAATTTTCTCTACATTGATCTATGTTCATACTATTTCCTTCTTTCGGTAATATAGACAACTCAGAATTATTCAGAGCATGTGGATAACTCCAAACAGTAATATAGAGACACATCGATTCATGCCAAGGATGCAAGCTAGAGGATAGAAAATGGGTTTAAGACAGGTTTGAAAAGCTTCTGGCATAAAATCAAATATAAGTAAAGTTAAGAAGGAAGTGGAAAGAGACAACACCGTCACAGAGATAGCTGGTGTGGTCCGCAGAAGCTTGAAGTTAAAAAGATAAAATGGATAAGGGATCGAACAAATTTGTTTGGTTTATTCAATCATTTTTCACCCGTCTACTCAACACCTATTTTTTGCATGTTTAGTATGCATCCGGTAGAATTAGAGCACAGAATTTAGAGTAAGAAATCATATAATTGGCCGGGCTCTGTGACTCAGTCTGTAATCCCACACTTTGAAAGGCTGAGGCAAGTGGATTGCCTGAGCCCGACAGATTCGAGACCAGCCTGGGGAACTTGGTGAGACCTCATCTCTACAATAAATAAAAAATTAGCTGGGTGTGGTAGTGCACACCTGTAGTTCCAGCTACTTGGAAGGCTGAGGCGGGAGGATCGCCAGAGCCCAGCAGGTCAAAGCTGCAATGGCCGTGAGTGTGCCACTGCTCTTCTGCCTGGGCCACAGAGTGAGACTCCAACTCAAAAAAACAAAAACAAAAACAAAAGAAAAGAAAGGAGATCATATAATTGAAAACTACCCCTTGCCACTTTTGCAATCCAAGAATGGATATAACTTTAAAAGTCATTCAGTCTCCGTATTTTTATATAATGAAAGACTGAACCAATTTCACACAATGAAAAAATGCCAGCACCAGGGCTTTTATCTTACCTCTAACTCCCAAGCCCATTCATCCAATCACACAGTCCCTACTGGTTTTAGTTCTGTCCTTTTAGATTGCTGGCCCTGCAAATATTTAAAGACAGACATAATTTTTATTCTCAAACTTATTTTCTGCTAAGGGACTTTACCAAGAAAGACAGTGATAGCTTTTTTTCTTCCCTCCAGGCTGAGGAACTATTCATGGAATTTGCAAACAAGGCTTCAGCTTTCAACAACTGGTGTGAAAATGCTGAAGAGGACCTGTCAGAGCCTGTACACTGTGTTTCCCTGAATGAGATTCGGCAGTTGCAGAAGGACCATGAGACCTTCTTGGCCTCCTTGGCAGGGGCTCAAGCAGACTTCAACTATTTACTGGAGCTAGACCAACAGATTAAGGCCTTAAATGTGCCCTCCAGCCCTTATACCTGGTTAACAGTGGAGGTCCTAGAAAGAATCTGGAAGCACCTACCTGACATCATCAAGGTAACTTGG
>NW_007172231.1:0-630 GCF_000164805.1 Carlito syrichta | reverse complement strand
TTAACTCGTATTTAACGAGTTAACTAGGTGACATAACTTGTTGGCTGACTAGTCGGCTGACAAATTAGTAGGTTTACCACATTGGCTGACTACTCGGCTGACTTGTTAGATGGCTTAGCATGTTGGTCAATTACTCGGCCGACTAGTTAGCTTGGTCAACATGTTGACTGACGAGTTAGCCCTCTAGTAAGCTTGGTTAACTAATTGGCATGCTTGTTTGCTGAACTAACTTGTTGGGAGACTAGTTGGCAAACTAGTTAGCTGTCCTAACTAATCGACTAACTAGTTAGCTGAGCTAACATATCAGTTGACAAGTTGGCTGATTTGTTGACCGATTGTTTAGCTGACTCAACTAGTTGTCCGGCTAGTAGGTTGAACAGTTAGCTGATTTAACTAGTTGGCCTGCGAGTGAGCCAAATGAGCTGAATTAACTAGTCAGCTGGTGAGTGAGCCAACTTGTCAGCTGACTTAACTAGTAGGCCAGTGAGTGAGCCGACTGATCAGCTGACTTAACTAGTCGGCCAGCATATGAGTTCACTGGTCAGCTGAATTTAGTCAGCTGGAGAGTGAGCCAACAGTTCAGATGCTTTAACTAGTCGATGGGTGATTGAGCCGAGTGCTGAGCCAACT
>NW_007172230.1:0-856 GCF_000164805.1 Carlito syrichta | reverse complement strand
CTGGAATCTCGGCTTCTATTCCTCCAAATTCTTCAAAGCATGTTGCCACTTGGAAAGGACAAGTGTCATAATAGATTCCCAGTAACCTTCTGGTCCTCTTGATTGTTGTGATCAAGAACAAGCAAGTGCAATTCAATTGGGTTTCTCGACACAACTAAAGGCAGATTACAGGACTAAGGCATCATCTCGCCACATTAGTGTGTAACTCTTGTCTGAAGATGCACCCTGTAATCCTTAAACTTCCGTTGTGAATCTATTTGATATGGCTTGGGGGGTTGGGGTTACTATGCATGCAGTACATATTTTTAAAGGTGACCAAGAATCACGAATTCCACCTCCCTGGGAAACAGCTAGTTATCTGTGTATTTGCATACAGAATTTAGGAATCCGGATCGCCAGGGAAAGTCAGGCTCTTGCTGAGAACAAGAAGCGAATGCAGGATCAGGTTTCTTCAATCGTCAAAATGTATATGGCCTCTTAATAAGGTTTAATGAGGATTCTGGGCTTGTAGGTCCTTCCATTTTTCAGAGCTACTTGCTATGTGGATACCTGAAACTTCTTATTACAGATCCAAGAAGATTCCGGTCCTTTTGATAGTTGTAATCGAGTATCTGAACCTACAATTTCGTTTGTTTTTTTATCAGCATTCGGGAATAACCCAGTTCTCCAGGTATCAACTGGCATTTTGCGACAAAATCCCGTGCTTCAAGTTTCCTGAAAATAGCGTAATTTCCTGTGGTCATGATGGTGGAAATTGGGATATTGGGTTTAGAATATTCCACATTTTTACGATACCTTTTTAAGGGGAACCTGGAAGCATGAATTACAGTTACCAGAAAGTATATGGGAGTCTTTC
>NW_007172229.1:0-333 GCF_000164805.1 Carlito syrichta | reverse complement strand
TAATAGAAGGAAGAGGATTGAACAGGAATGGATTAGAATTTAATGGAATGGATAGGAAGGTAGAGGAATTGAGAGGAATGGAATGAAGAGGAATGGAATGGAATAGAAAGGCTTGGAAAGGAAAGGATTGCAATGGAGTGAAATTGAATTAAGACGAATGGAATGGAATGGAATGGAATGGATTGGAATGGAATGGAATATAGAGGAAGGGGGAGAAAAGGAACGGACAGAAATGAGATAAATGGAATAGAAGGAAAAAGGGAGGAAGAGGAATGGAATGAAGGGGAAGGGAATGGAATGGAGAGGTATTGAGAGGAATGGAATGAAATGGAA
>NW_007172228.1:0-474 GCF_000164805.1 Carlito syrichta | reverse complement strand
GTAAAGGTTATGATTATGAGTGTTTGTCATAAAACTAATATTGAGATACAAATTTATTTTATTCTTAGATAAATTGTTCTGACCAGCTATAATTATTAGGGAAAGTCACAGGTAGCCAAGATTAGAAGGGGTGTTGATAGCAAATTTGTAAAGAAAGTCAGCAAAAAATTTATGTTGTTGTCCTAAAGTTGGTTTAGAGGAGAAAGGGTGATAAGGCTAATTAATAGACTGTTCATGGTGATACTAATTCAGATAGCAGGTTTTATGGTATATCATGATACTGGTAGAAGTATAAATGTTGGTACGATAATTTTTAATACTGTAAGAGTTTTCTCTACATAATCTGGGCCATACATTTTGTATATTATAACTAGTAGTGCTAGACCCACTATGGTTTCACATGCTGCAAATTCTAGAAGAATAATTGGAATTATATTGACCAGGATGAAGTTAAGATTTAGAATAATGAATGAG
>NW_007172227.1:0-993 GCF_000164805.1 Carlito syrichta | reverse complement strand
AGGAAGGAAGGAAGGAAGGAAGGAAGGAAGGAAGGAAGGAAGGAAGGAAGGAAGCAAAAGAAAGAAGCTGACTGGATTCAGTTGGGTACACTCTAAAAAACCACTACCACATAACAAAGAGAAAAATAAGTCTTAATTTGCACTAAAATCTAAATGCAAACCAGAGTTTTAAATCCAAATAAGTGAGAGCCAAGTAATGCTAAAGCAGATGTGAAAGTCAGAATTCTAGATTTGATGATTGGCTTAGAGTTAGGACATTGCTCAGGCATTTTGAATTTTGTGGGAGTGTTTTTGTAGTGGTGGTGGTAAAAAAGAATCAATACTTCAGAAATGACAGAGGTCCACTGGGAGTGATGAAGGTTTTTGTGGCAAGCTAAGAGCCAGTGTCGAATTATATCTTTTAATCCAACCATAGCAGTTACTAAATTTACAGATTGGTCCTATTTCACACTGCACTTAAAGGATTAGAAAGAAAGCAGAGTTACAACTTTGGAATTATTCTGTATCTTGTCTGGATGAGAATAGGGAAGTCATTTGGTGTTGGGAGCCAACATCTATAGCTACATGGCTGAGGCCTGTAAAGGCCCATCTGGAAGATCACCTCTGACATAGGATATCAGTTATACCTATAATATTGGCGTGTGATTGGTGACCAGTGTGCATACATGGCAGTAAAACTTATAAGTGAATCTCAGTACACTTGATGGAAGGTGCATGGCGGAATTGTTTCTGTCTTTCTAAGTTTAGCTTCTTTCTAGATATTTTTTTACTTCTATTTCCTGGTAGACTGGGTAGTCCTTGTTCCCGAAAGCTGTTTCCCCTAGGGCTAAGATTAGGAACTAAATTACCATGATAGTTCTGTCCCCTGCCCCTAGCCAGGTAGAACGTTTTCTTTTGTTTCGTTAATTACCGAAACTCTGTCTGCTTCAGCCCATGGCCGCCATCTTGGAAGCCCTGCATTTCCTTGTTCAAGAGTGTGACAGCTACTATTTG
>NW_007172226.1:0-557 GCF_000164805.1 Carlito syrichta | reverse complement strand
GAGGAAGACACATCATGGGACCAGCCACCAGCCCTGTGCCCACTGGGGAAGCCAGGGGGCTGGAGACGTGTGTGTGTGTGCACATGCACACACGCTCACCTGCTCACAATTCATATTTACCCTTATTCACCCACTCACGATTCATACCCACATGTTCACACTCACACACTGACCCCTCACACTCACCCGCTGCCATACTCGCATTCACACCCACAGGCTCGCATTCACACCCACAGGCTCACACTCACACACATGCTCACCTACTCGCCACTCATATCCGTAGGCTGACACGCATACCCATTCACATACATGCTCACATGAACCATTCACTCATATACGTGTGCACACTCGCGTTCATCTACTCTCATGCTCATATACACATGTTCACGCTCAGTCACAACCATTCACACTCACTCTCACACATGCTCACCCACTCACATTTAATCACACACTCAGTCACGTGCTCACCCACACATTCACATGTTCACACTCACCGACACACAGGCTCATGCACTCACACATCTACACACTATCACCCAATCACACTCATGCACACA
>NW_007172225.1:0-961 GCF_000164805.1 Carlito syrichta | reverse complement strand
TTTTTTTTTTTTTTTGAGTTGGGGTCTCACTCTGTCACCCAGGCTGGAGGGCAGATGAGATCTTGCTAAGTTGCCCAGGCTGGTCTCAAACCCGTGGGCCCAGGCAATTCACTCGCCTTGGCCTCCCAAAG
Organism: Carlito syrichta; assembly: GCF_000164805.1. Lineage (NCBI taxonomy): Eukaryota > Metazoa > Chordata > Mammalia > Primates > Tarsiidae > Carlito > Carlito syrichta. The sequence continues at coordinate 830 of NW_007172225.1, read as the reverse complement.
TGCTGGGATTATAGGCTGAGCCACAAAGCCCGGCCCACATTCAGCTTTTGAAAAAATTTTTTGTAGAGACAAAGTCTCACTATGCTGCCCAGGCTGGTTTCAAACTCCTGGACTTGAGCAATCCTCTTGCCTCATCCTCCCAAAGTGCTGGGATTACAGGCATGAGCCACTGTGCCAGGCCTTATCTAAGTTTTCTAAAAAAAAACCCATGGACTTCCACACTGTGTGGAGTATAAAAAGAAGAAAAGGGAGTAGAATAGTAGAGAGACAGTGTAGAAACAGACTGGCAGGAAGAGGCTGAAGCAGGGACACCTACCAAAAATAGGGCGGTCTGAACTCTCCCAACAGAACTTTGGATTGGGTCATCTGAGTCATTACACTCTTAGGAGAGCACTTTCTCTGGGATGGTGGGGAGAAAGACAGGAAGGAGGTTAAGAAATGAGGGCTCTTGAGAAGTGTGATGTGCAAAGGAAAGGGGGTCATCACTCTCTGGTCCCAGATGTCTCATGACCACAGATCCAGACCCTCAGCAGGACCCACTTAAAAAAAAATTATTGGCCAGATGTGGTGGCTCACACTTGTAATCCCAGCACTTTGGGAGGCAGAGGCCAGAGGATTACCTGAGCCTGGGGCTCAACACCGGCCTGGGCAACTTGACGAGACCTCATCTGTATAATAAATTAAAAAATTAGCTGGTTCTGGGCTACTTGGAAGGCTGAGGTGGAAAGATCACCTGAGCCCAGCAGTTGGAGGCTGCAGTTGCTGTGAGTGTGCCAATACCCTCCAGCCTGGGCAACAGAGGGAGACCCCACAACAACAAAATTATTTTA
>NW_007172224.1:0-627 GCF_000164805.1 Carlito syrichta | reverse complement strand
TGTTTTTGCTACTGTGAATAGAGCTGCAACAAACATACATGTGCGGGTATCTTTTTTGTATAATGATTTGAGTTCCTCCAGGTATATTTCCAAAAGGGGAATTGCTGTGTCATATGGAAGGCCAATTTCTAGTTCTTTCAGAAATCACCACACTGTCTTCCAGAGAGGTTGCTCTAGTTTGCATCCCACCAGCAATGTAGAAGCATTCCTTTTTCTCTGCATCCTCACCAGCATCTGTTGTTGTTTTATTAATGATGGACATTCTTAGTGGGGTTAGGTGGTATCTCAATGTGGTTAAATGAAAGACTGACAGGAGTCCAAAGTTCAATCTTTGGGACACAAGGTATTCTTTTTAATTTTTGCCCAGTGTAATAGAAATTTATCTGAAATTTTTAAAATGTTGATCTACCCATCTCTTCACATTTTCATGCTTATAAAAACAAATGAGCCATTTATTGACTTTCCAAGTTCTTGTAGACATTTAATGAATTACAATAATATTCCATTGTTAGGCACTAGGAATTTAGAGATCGCCCAATTCCTACCATCAGATTGCTCCCAGTCCAAATATATATATATCACTATTAAGATAAGGAGATTCATGCTATAATGAAAGAGTTAATAAAT
>NW_007172223.1:0-1048 GCF_000164805.1 Carlito syrichta | reverse complement strand
ATTCCATTCCGTTCCAGTCCTCTCCATTTCATTCCTCTCCATTCAATACCATTCCATTCCTTTCCATTCAATTCTGTTCCATTCCATTCCATTGTCTTTCATTCCATTCATTTCAATTCTATTCCTCTATATTCCATTCCATTCTGTTACATTCCTCTCTATTCCATTAAATTCCTTTCCATTCCGTTCCCTTCCATTCCTCTCCATTCCGTTCCAGTCCATTGCATTCCTTTCCTCTCCATTCCTTCCCATTCCATTTTATTCCACTCCAATCCATTCCATTCCATTCCGTTCTATTCCATTTCATTCCATTCCATTCCATTCAGATCCAATTCATTTCTCTCCATTCCATTCCTCTGCATTTTTGTCCATTTCATTCCTTTCCATTTCTCTCCATTCCATTGCTCTCTAAGGCATTCCATTCCGATCAACTCTATTCCATTCCATTCCATACTATTGCTCTTCATTCCATTCTATTCTATGACACTATATTCTTCTGCATTACTTTCCTCTCCATTCGATTTCATTCCATGCCATTCCATTCCTCTGCATTACATTCCTCTCCGTACGATTCCATTCCATTCCACTCAATTCCATTCCATTCAACTCCATTTTCCCATACCTTTCCACTCAATTCCATTCATTCTACTGAATTCCATTCCATTCCATTCCATTCAACTCCATTCCATTCCATTCCACTCCAATCCATTCCATTCCATTCCATTCCACTCTACTCCATTCCATTCCATTCCATTCCATTCCATTCCATTCCATTCCATTCCAATCCTCTCCATTTCATTAGTTTACTCTGTATTCCTTTCCATTCCTTTCCAACCATTCATCTCTATACAATTCCGTACCATTCCATTTATCTCTAATCCACTTTATTACACTCCATTCCATTTCATTCCACTCCATTCCATTTCATTCCTCTCCTTTCTTTCTATTCCTCTCCATTTCTTTCCATTCAATTCGATTCCTATTATTCCTTTTCTGTCAATTCAATTCCTCTCCATTCCATTCCTCTCTATTCCGTTCCATTTCATTC
>NW_007172222.1:0-1128 GCF_000164805.1 Carlito syrichta | reverse complement strand
CACATTTCCTATTTTTTCCCTTCCCAGAAGCCTCAGTCCTATTTCCTCTGCCTGAAGCCCTTTCCCATCTTAGGGGAAAGTACCTTAATGAAGAGTTGGGATGCACAGTTCTGCTGTCTCTCCTGTCTAAGTTCAAATTTCACCATTGGTCTACATAACTGTCCTCATCATCAATGATCTTTCTTGTAGTGGAGACACAGGATAAAACTCTGAAGTAGACAAACTCTTTTGTGGGTCTGAGTCTTTTATAGGGTTGCCACACATGTCTTGGGAGCATCTTCTTCAGCATAATGCATTTCTGGGGAATGATATTGTAGAAAATTGAGATACATCATCTGAGCACTCTGTTCATTTTTTCAAAAAAGATATGTTGGGTATTGCCAACATGGGACTTGCTTTCCCAAAAGTTAAAGTGACTTTCCCATTCAAACCTCTAAAATGTAAGTTAAAAGAAAGTTATGAAAATTGTGTATGGAGAGGATGTCAATAAGATTGTGTGTTTTGTTTGAATATTGGAAACTGAAACATGCCTAAGATAAAATATGTAGCAAATAAAATGCCTAAGACACAATATGTAGCAAATAAAAACTAAATGTTATTGTTATTATCATTCGGCAAATTCTCCTTATGAGAATTTGTGCAAAAATTATATTGAGAATGTCATATGATGAATTATGTATGTATATCTACCTATTTTATACTAATTCAATATTGATAGAGATATAGAGGTATCGATATAAATATGAGTATATGATGAGTGGATTGTTAGCTCTTTAGCTGGGTAAATAGATTAATAAAACCTTTTTGAATGTCTCCTAAACTGGGCTTGGTGCTGGAGTTATCAAATGAAGACTTCACACACTTGTCCAAGACTCCTATTCTGGAAATGTGCTTCCACATTTCTCTTGAATTTTTATCTTTTCTATTTATAGCATGCAGGAGTCTCTTCCAAATAAAATAATAAAGTGTACAAAGTCCACTACTGCTCACTCAATGGAAACGGAGACACTGGACAGTCCTCGTGAGAAGGGGTCATTGATGTCAGTTGTGAAGCAAAGAAGCTTAATTCCAATTCTAGGGCACCATCTGCCCCACCTTTTACTTGTATTCTTGTCCCACCTCTCCTTT
>NW_007172221.1:0-310 GCF_000164805.1 Carlito syrichta | reverse complement strand
ATGGACCTGTGTATGTTTGCAGAGGCAATGAAAGTGTTATAATCTGAACTTGTAACAGATAGATCATATAAGCTTTTTATATAAAGTGGTTAAGAAATTGGAAACAAAGAGGTGTTTGGAAAGGGGTTATATGATTGCAATAGCTTAATGCATTGTTAATGTGATTAGAGTTCTCCTAGGGCAGATTATTTACGTGAGTTAGATATTTTTATATTGAAAACATGAGGTTAAGACCAAGAAAGTTTGAGAAATGCATATGCTTTGAAGTGAGAATGCAAAGATGTAATGTGTGAAGATGAGTTAACAGGCA
>NW_007172220.1:0-389 GCF_000164805.1 Carlito syrichta | reverse complement strand
GTGATCCATACTGGAGAGAAACCCTACAAATGTGAAGAATGTGGCAAAACCTTTCACTTTAGTTCAAACCTTATTCAACATAAAATGATCCATACTGGAGAGAAACCCTACAAATGTGAAGAATGTGGCAAAGCCTTTCACTTTAGTTCAAACCTTATTCAACATAAAATGATCCATACTGGAGTGAAATGCTACAAATGTGAAGAATGTGGCAAAGCCTTTCACTGTCAAGGAGAATTTGCTGGACATAAGACCATTCATACTGGAGAGAAACCCTATAAATGTGCAGAATGTGGCAAAGCCTTTCACTCTCGTTCACATCTTACTCGACATACAGTTATTCATAATGGAGTGAAACCCTACAAATGTACAGAATGTGGCAAAGCCTT
>NW_007172219.1:0-816 GCF_000164805.1 Carlito syrichta | reverse complement strand
TATCATTTTTGCAATGTGCTCATCACTGGGTTAGACAAAAAGTTTCAGTGCAACCTGTCCCCCATTTAACATTTTCATTGTTCTCATCATAGCCATAACTAATTGGGGTAATTGTCCCAAGGGTGACAGGTAATGAGGATGAAAGAGGAACAAGCTTGTATTTTGTGGTCCTGGAGATGAACAGGGAAGCAATAGAGACAGAAGTGTTATTTTAGATGCAGCAATCCATAAAGGGTCCTGGAAGGGGATGACAGTTGAACAGAGAGTTTTGTAAACTGAGGGAGTGGAGCTGTCTGGGAATTGAGAAGTCTGGGCTAGAAAGACAATAAGTACAAGGACCCTGAGGCATGGACATGGTTGGGCTGAGAAAGGAACAGCACAAAGACCAGTATGGCTGGAACAGAGTGAGCAAGGAAGATGACAGAGGTAGAAAATGACATCAGAGTGTTATCTGGGGGCAAGAACACAAAAGACAAAGGCTTTGCAAGCGTTCGTTACAGAATGATGGGTTCAGAAGCATTTGTAGGAAGAGGGTGAATCTTCCCTGCTCAAATGCCCACCAGTGCTCCCTGCTGCCCATGATGCCTGGTGATATCACGTGGAGAAGGTGAGAACCCAACAGAGAGAAAAAAAATCACCATTCATTCTCAGATGCTATTTCCTACCAATTGTACCCAAAACTAGGTCGTCTGTCTGCCAATTCACATGTGTCGAGCCCAGCACATCCCGGAGGTTCTATTGCCAGCTTGAGTGAGCCAAAGGACAGATTTTCTGGCACACCACGCCCAGTCACTCCAGCTGCAAGGTTGTGTAATG
>NW_007172217.1:0-378 GCF_000164805.1 Carlito syrichta | reverse complement strand
TTCTTTTTTCTTTTTTTTTATTGTGGAGTTGTGGGGTACAGTTAAGGGTTAGGTATACAATTGCGTTTCATTCAGGCACCCTGTTGATATGGGGTGTTTCCCTGTTCCCAGACAGATATTTGCTACTGTTAATCCTATCTCCCTCCCCCACCATAGTTTCCCAGTACGGTCAGTCATTTTCGTATAGTATTGCATTGGATGTTTAAGGTCCATTATATGAGTGAGAACATGTGATACTCGGATCTTTGTTTCTGTGAGAAGTCACTCAGTATTATAGACTCAGTTCCATCCAGGTTGCTGCGAAATTCATGATTTTGTTCTTTTTTGTGGCTGCGTAATATTCCATCATGTATATGTACCACATTTTTTAAATCCAGT
>NW_007172216.1:0-319 GCF_000164805.1 Carlito syrichta | reverse complement strand
GGCGGGTCTCGAACCCGCGGGCACAGGTAATCCACTCACCTCAGCCTCCCAAGCGCGGGATTACAGGCTGAGTCACCGAGCCCAGCTTATTGTTTCGTGCATGCTTCTATTAATATTATCAACTGTGGGTGAGAAGTATGAGTTCTATTAATATTATCAACTGTGGGTGAGAAGTATGAGTTCCCATACAGTGGGTCAAAGGCGGCTCTCCTCCAGATTCCCATTCCAGCCTGTGAGATGGAGAAAAAGAAAGGGGAGGATGCTCTTTTCTTTTTCATGTCATGACCTCTGCACACAGAGTTTCCTCTACTTCCTGCCC
>NW_007172215.1:0-943 GCF_000164805.1 Carlito syrichta | reverse complement strand
GAGTTTCACGTGTTTTGGACCTGAAGGCTCCTTTGCTACATGCAGCACATGTGGCCCTTCACTTGTTTAGGCGTTTCTGCTTTGCATGGCAGACATGTTGAAGTACTTTTACATTATGACACCCCATCACAGGATAAAGGCAGACCACTTCAAGAAAGGCCCTTCAGGTGCTCCAATTGGAAGAGCCAGAAGTTAAACCCTGAAGAACAAGTACGACTGGCATGAGTGGCCACTAGGCCCATGCCTGGAGTGTTATTTTGAGGAAGCCTGTCCTGCAGGAGAGGCAGTAGTCAGGTAACAGAGCAGTTGTCTGGGAGAGTGCCAGCACAGGAAGGCAGCTGCCAGGGGCAAGTCACAGAGCAGGGGCCGTTTTCTCCTGGGCCTCGATGGTCAGTAAGAGGTAGATGGAGGCAGAGCCTTCAGCCACTGGAGGAAGAACAAAGCATGCTCTCAGGGACAGGTTGTGGCCTAGTGGGTAAGAGTAATCGCCAGAATCAGCAGACCTGGGGAAAACCTGGCTCTTTCATTTGCTGCTATGTGACCTCATCCAAGTAAATTAGCCTCCTAGAGACTTTCAGTTTCCACATCTGCAAAATTAGGGAGAATGCGACTCACTTGGCTTGGTTGCTGTGTTAAACATGATATAGCACATGGCATGTGGTGAGTACTCAGTGAAAGGTAAGTACACACACACACACACGACAGTGAAGCCAGAGAGTTTGGGGGTGGAGACCAATGTACGGCCTACTTGTCCTGGTAGTTACTTCAGAACCTCATTTTCAGTTCCATTGCATGTTCAAATGAGGCAGTAATGTCAACTTGCAGGGTCATCATAAGAATTAGACCAACATATGTAAAGGGACTAGTGCAATGTCTGGCAAATAAACATTCAACAAAAGACCCTGTTGCTTCTGGTGCTGCTGCTATTATTGTTAAGTGACCT
>NW_007172214.1:0-393 GCF_000164805.1 Carlito syrichta | reverse complement strand
ACACACACACACACACGACAGTGAAGCCAGAGAGTTTGGGGGTGGAGACCAATGTACGGCCTACTTGTCCTGGTAGTTACTTCAGAACCTCATTTTCAGTTCCATTGCATGTTCAAATGAGGCAGTAATGTCAACTTGCAGGGTCATCATAAGAATTAGACCAACATATGTAAAGGGACTAGTGCAATGTCTGGCAAATAAACATTCAACAAAAGACCCTGTTGCTTCTGGTGCTGCTGCTATTATTGTTAAGTGACCTCAAGAGGACTGTGTAGATTCTCTCTGCTGGATAGTGGAGTTGTTGACCGAGTGCCAGGGTGGTCATGTCTGAATGTGCAGTGTTGTATCAGAAAAAGTCTGCTCTGTGAGGCCACAGAAACTTAGGCTGTGCTG
>NW_007172213.1:0-3068 GCF_000164805.1 Carlito syrichta | reverse complement strand
GAGGAAAATTAGTTTTAATATTAGTCTAGTGAAACACCTAATGAGCAAGGGAATGTGCCGTCCCCCCACCCACAACCACTACCACCAAACTGTTGGCATAAAATCCATCCCTTGCCCTCAGGAAAGAATGCCAAATAGAAAAGGGATTGTATAAAAAAACAACTTATGCTAAACGAAAATTGATTTTTTGATTTAGCTCCCATTTAAGGTTGTCTGTGTTGACTCTCTTTTTTGTTAACTCATATCATCAAGAACCAACTATACTTGTAATTGGTTGTGTATATATTGATGTCTAAATATGCTAAAATATGTATATAATGCCCAAGGTTAATTAGAGGTTGACCTACCTAAAATCAATCCTGATTTTTATATAATTTGTGTAAAACACCAAAAAATACTTTGCTCAGATGGGTAATTTGTATATTTACCATATCAATGTCTGGAATGCTTAGTATATTTAATCATTACTTTCCTTTCTCATGCTTTAGATTTCAAAACCTGGGGCTTTCGTAAATTGAAACATATTGTTTGAAAAATCTCAGTTCACAACGTGGTGATATATTATACACAGTATGTTCCAACAATAAATCCTGTTAGAAGAGAAATTATAATGAAGACTAATATTCAGGCAGAAACTACGAATAAAGCTCAAATACTTCTACAAGGCTATAGGAGAAGAGACTCTGGACCATTATGAGGGTGGACCCCCCCAGAAAACTAGAATTATCTTTTGGAGGGTGGGTCTCTTGTAGTGCAGGCTTCCCCCACTAGGTAAGCATTCTAGGAACCCATTGGCATCAGTGTACCAGCTAGCATTGCTATGAGCGGCTGCGTTCAGCTTCAGTGAATTTTTTTTAGAGATCTTTTAATGCATTTGCCCATTTCATGAGGAGTGATTTACCAGTGTGCCTACCCACTCTGCACTGAGTGTTCAGTATTTTTTGACCAAACATGGCATGACCCCTGTCCCCACCCTCCCTAGTCACCCGATTCTGCACTGAGCAACATTTTTTGGTTTCCTGAATGAAAAAGTCCTCAAAAGGAAGCATTTTGCTGTTGCGGAAGAGGTGAAACAAACAAATACACACACACCAAATGGCAGAAGCACTAAAAGGTGTCAAAATCGATGAGTTCAAACACTACTTTGAACAGTGTAAAGTGTCTCTCTAGGTGTATTGCATCAAACGGAGAGCATTTTGGTGTTGGAAATTTAAACATGTAAGAACAAATACACAACTTCTGTAAATGAATTTTGGATTTGAGGGAGTCCCCCCTTGTATAATTGCCCAATTTGCCTACTTGAGGGGACCAAATAGGTCATTTACTATCATAAGAAACCTTATGATAATAATTACCAGGTACATGAGGTCAGCACCTCAGTTTTACAGACAATAACTTCAGTGGCTCTCACAAGACTAACTTATTGGGGGAGTCATCCCTGTTAAGATTTCACAATTTTCAGGCAACCCCCTCGGGTCCCTTTCCACTGTGGGAGGCTTCCTGTCCTCTGAATAAATCCTGCTTCAAAAAAAATTCACAAATTTTATTTGCTGTAGCACCAGTATATTTTGAGGAGCTTTCACATTTATTCTCTAAACAGGTGCCATCACATTTTTGGGGGGAATGAACTCAGACCCGACAGAGTCGAAGCATGATTATTATAAAAAACTCCTCTGGCCCTCACTGTCAGTCAATGTGTCTACTTCAGAGCTGTTCAGTCCGTCCCTTTTCTTAACCTGTACCTATGGACTGACTGTTCTGTGCATTGTACTGCATTCAGAATGGGTGGAATGTGCAGGGGCTTCCCAAGCAATGAGAGACAGGTGTAAGAGGCCAGCAGTCTTGGCTATGGAGATGAGGTCTACTCACACTGTATAACAGCTTGGCAATGAAGGCAACATCATATAGCTCATCAGAATGAGTGACCTAGTCAACACTCAGCTTTTTTACGGCAGAGGTCTCCAGTGTGCACACATGGATGTGTTGTGAGAGGGGTGCTTACTAGTAATCCATTGGGAGCACAGGATGACATTAGACCAACCGTGTATATTTGTTTTTCTCTTAAATATTAAAAAACCCTTTATTAATATTTACCATAAAGATTGGCACCAGTACCCATGTGTAGGTATGTATGTCAGAAAGTCAGTCATGTGCCAGGAATAGACTGTATAGTTTATCCCCGGGGGAAGCATGAGAGAGGACCTTCATCACCCAGAGTATCTGACAGCCCATTCATTCTTTCCACCTGGTTCATTTACTCTTTACCTATGGTGAGGAATTATGCGTTTCCCTGTACCCAGATAAGGGGATTTAGTATGATCTGATTGTAACTGAACTAACACCCTTGGTCCCTTGAAGGACTCCAAAGGATTCTTCAAAGGAGTGCAGGTTGAAAACAAGGTGAATCATGTAAGCATAGAAGAACAATGGAGAAAAGGCCATCCCCCCTCTTCTCTCATTTCTAACATGGGTTTTCATCAGCTGCACCATGGAGTAATTGGCTTGGAATTGGCTAAAAGTACTGGTATCATCATATTGGTACCTCGAAATGTGCATGTAAATCAACTGCCTTTAATATTTACCCATGTCCCAAAATAAACGTATATCTTGAGACATTAATATTAGTGCACACATATAGTAATTTGTAAATAAGTATTCAGACATATATTGGGAAAATATGCTTTAGCATGTCTTCCTGATAAAGGAATGCCATCCAGAAGCTTATTGACTAACTTTGTTTGAGAAAAATGAAAGGGAAATTTACGTTGGCTGATAGGGGAAGAATGTTAAAAAGAGCCCTCAAGGTAGAATAGGTTTTAGAAAGGGGTGCCAAGACTAAAGACATCCTAGCCCTGGAAAAAAGTACAAAAACAAACCAAACAGCTTGGAATTGTTTGGGAAGTTTCCAGGAGCAAATATACAATATAGCTGTGAAGCTTATGACAATGATTTTGATCATGTGTATCAAACCAGCTTCTATTATACTCTTATCGTGTGAGAAGGGAGCCTTTGCCTCCCAAGAGCAGCTGTCAGATCCTGAGAGCAGCTTGCCTCTCTGCTGGTTGACC
>NW_007172212.1:0-750 GCF_000164805.1 Carlito syrichta | reverse complement strand
TCTTCTTTTTTTTTTTTTTTGTCTTCTTTTGCTTTTGGGGTTGGCTCGTGTATATTTTATTCTTTTCCCTGTACTCTTGTGAAGAACGTTGTTCTTTTTTCCTTTTTCTTCTGTGTTTAGTACTTTCTTGAGTGTTTCATGTAGAGATGGTTTTGTGGCTGCATAAGTTCTTAGGGATTGGATATCTGCGAAAGATTTTAATTCTCCCTCACTGATGAAGCTTAGCTTGGCTGGGTAGGTTATTCTTGGTTGAAATTGTTTATCCTTTAGGACTTTGAAGATAGGGCTCCAAGCTCTCCTAGCCTGCAGGGTTTCTGCAGATAAATCTGCTGCTATTCTGATTGGTCTTCCATGGTGGGTGATCTGGCCTTTTTCTCTTGCTGCCTTTAGGATTTTTTCTTTTGTGCCTACTTTATTTAGGCGAATTATTATGTGTCTGGGTCTTCTCATCTGTTGTCTTGAGGGGGTTCTCTGAATCTCTTTGTTTGAATTTGTTCATCACTCATGAGATGAGGGAAGTTTTCTTGAATGATTTCATGAAATGTTTGTTCCAGTGTGGCCTCTGTTTCTCTCTCTGCCTCAGGAAGTCCAATTATTCTTAGCTTCGGTGTCTTGACATGATCATTCATCTCTTGAAAGTTTTTTGCTATCTTTTTGAGCCTCTTTTCTATGTTTTTGACAGTCTGGGTTAGTTCTATATTTTGGTCCTCAAGCTCTGAGATTCTTTCTTCTGCCTGGGTAATTCTGCTT
>NW_007172211.1:0-1514 GCF_000164805.1 Carlito syrichta | reverse complement strand
GTCTCACTTCTCAGGCATAGCTCAAAAATGTGCCCATACTGGAAGGTCATTAGTTTTGTTAGATAGTCACCTGTCCAAGTCTAGAAATCCTTTTCTTTACTTCAATTGAAACCCTTGTTCAAGCATTTACCTCCAGGTGCTGGCCCTGAAGACACTGAGCACTTGATGGTCCCTGCAGACATATGACTGACCAACAGCAACAGGAGGAGACACAGAGATTGCAGACATCCATGTTAGATGATCAGAGGAAGGTAGTTGTGAGCATTGGATCAGCAGCCTCCCTCCTGCATCAGGAACCAGCCAGGTTCATGGCCTCCTAGGAGATTAGTTTATTTCATCTTTCACCAGATCTTGATGTCCCTATGCCTCTTCTTTGAAAGGATTCCCTTGGAATTTTCTGGCCTCACAGGTGATAGTCTTATTACTCAGGCTACTTAGGGAGAGAGGAGTCCTCCAGCATGAAAGGCACAAAGTGAGGAGGATGCAGCTGCTGCCTTCCAGGCTGAAGATGTGCCATCTGAATAGCCTCACTTTTTTGCTATGTCAGGATTGAGAGGGAGACATTTAAGTGCATCCTGGTGGATTTCTTGGGCTGTCTTATCATCTGAGGGGGGCACTAAATGAACCTCAATCAATCCAGAGAATATGTTGATCACAACAAGTTACTTGGTACATGCTGCCCAGAGATGGTTTTGTTCCCTTGGACTTCCAGAGTATGCTGCTTTGCTCCATGGGTTTACCTTAACTCATTGACCTCTATCCAGAGATGTCTCTTCTGGGCCCTCAGCTCACGAATCCTCAATGTTGAACAGTAAATGAATGTAATAGAAAGAAGAAACCATCAAGATCTAGAGTATGTATCTTTTGGTTATCTGTGCCATACTTAACACGGATTAACATGTTAATAAGATTCGATTAGAAACATGAGTGCTTATTTGCTTTCCATTCTTGTGATCATCGAAGCATTTTTAACAATTGATAGTTTATGTGGGCAAGAAGAATGTATTATCACATTAAAAACTCACTACCCAGCCAGGCGTGGGGCCACACACCTGTTGTCCCAGCTTTTTCATAGGCTGAGGCCACAGGGTTGCTTTGACCTGTCTGGACAGCATTGGGAGACTCTCTCACAGCCAAAACAGAACTTCATATCCCTCTTAATCTAATTGTCCTCTGGCTTTTCTGTTATGAAAAACATGAGAATCCCCTTTTGTGTGAATATAAAATCATGGAATCTTGCCTGGAAGAAACCTGCAGATAATCTTTAGTTCATTTTTGTCATATTTTATTGAGATAAATTGAGAACTGGTGAGGCTGATTGGCCTGCTGTCATATAAAGTGTCATGGGCAGAAATCCAAACACCCACTTTTTAAAAGCATAATTATATGCACAGTCTTCCATTTTAGCATTTTATTTTCAAATTTTATAGGCACTGGTTGCTATTATTAAAGTCCTTATTTGTGAGAAGTCAGGCTTGCCTCTTACAAAACACTCCATGGAGACTTGCTTTCAA
>NW_007172210.1:0-2798 GCF_000164805.1 Carlito syrichta | reverse complement strand
AGCCAGGCGTGGGGCCACACACCTGTTGTCCCAGCTTTTTCAGAGGCTGAGGCCACAGGGTTGCTTTGACCTGTCTGGACAGCATTGGGAGACTCTCTCAAAGCCAAAACAGAACTTCATATCCCTCTTAATCTAATTGTCCTCTGGCTTTTCTGTTATGAAAAACATGAGAATCCCCTTTTGTGTGAATATAAAATCATGGAATCTTGCCTGGAAGAAACCTGCAGATAATCTTTAGTTCATTTTTGTCATATTTTATTGAGATAAATTGAGAACTGGTGAGGCTGATTGGCCTGCTGTCATATAAAGTGTCATGGGCAGAAATCCAAACACCCACTTTTTAAAAGCATAATTATATGCACAGTCTTCCATTTTAGCATTTTATTTTCAAATTTTATAGGCACTGGTTGCTATTATTAAAGTCCTTATTTGTGAGAAGTCAGGCTTGCCTCTTACAAAACACTCCATGGAGACTTGCTTTCAAACTTTCTGAGGCACATGGTTAGGGTCTGCAAAGAGGTAGAACAGGGCATGTTCCAAGCATCAGGGAACATTGCAGGAATGCTGCTCTGAGCCCTGCCTCTCCCTGGCCCAGGGAGGAAGGGACAGCTGCTATGTCTGTCTCATCTATTGGGAACTGGAAGGAGCTCAGATACATCGCCCCAACCCCCAACACATCTTTTTGGCCTCTGTGTGAGAGTTAATGGCAGTATGTGCCCAAGGTAGGGTATGCAAGAATATCCCCTATTCAACGAATGGTTGTGAGTAGAGGGCAGGAGCCCCATAGAAGCAGAGTGTAACAGGTACTGTCAGTACTATTGTTACAATTCATGGAAAACGGCCAGGGCAAGGTAGAGGTTCCCCTCCTGCAATATGGGCTTCTGAACGTAGCACCTCCTGGGAGGTGCTTTTTCCCCCTCATGCAAGTTATGTGGCTTCAGTTTCTTCATCTGCAAAGATGATAATTTCTTTTAAAAACCAATAAATTAATAAACCAGTGATGCAGCCACTTTGAGAATGTTATGGTTGTAAGATTGTGATGAAGATTAGAAGATAGGACATTTGAAGTGCACTGCACAGGGGCTGGAAATAGAGACCAGATATGCTCCCTGCCAGGAACTGTCTTCTCAAGCCTCCTTTTCCAGGAAGTACCTCTTCTTTTCATATGGTTGCAGACAGGGTGGTGAATAATGAGACCTAACGCCACAGCCAAACATGACTGTCCTAGTTTTAACAGAGAGTTTTAGACTGATACTGAGTGAAGTCAGGAGCTATTGGCAGGCAGTCTGAGGTTTTTTAGTTTATTTTCTGTTTTGTCACAGAGAACAAAGAGGAAAGAGAAGTGAAGATGTAGAGGGGGTGTGCCTATGTGAAGGGCAGTAAGAAGGCATATGTGAGGTAGTAAGTATCAAAGAGGTGCTGTGTCGGGAGCCGCAATCACTAGTAAAAGTAAGGTAAAAGGGACCTGAAAACAGGAAAAACGCCGGCTGAGAGCAAGGCCCCAGTAAAATGCAGCCATGACGGAGGCAAAGCCCCATGCATGGATCCTGTTGACGGACCTTCCCTAACCTTGAAGGATTGCGTGCATAGGCTTGAGAATGTTCCCTCTTTAGTTGAGATAATAGATGTGCAAATGGATGATGGCATTTGACAGCAAAAATTATACATAGGCATAATGGAGGTGAGATTGCAGCAAAAAGGGTGCCCCTTAGGGTGTGTAAGGATGTTTTTCAGTAACAGCAGGAGGCCAAGAAAAACGAGTTGACCACTTCCTCATAAACAACAGACCCCAGCTGAGAGCTGTTGTAAAACAACTGTTTGAGATAAAAAATAGGTTAGGATATTTTAGGGTTAAATAAGTAGTTTAATGAAGATAGAATTTAGAATATTAATAATAAGATAGTAAGATAAGATAAGCTAGTAAGATAAGAGATATATAATAGTATAAGTGATAGTTAAGAAAATATAGAGACATAAGGATAGAAATAAGATTAATAGAAATAAATATATAGTAGTAAATAAGTTAAATAAGACTTAGGGTTAAGGTTTAGCTTTATAGGGTAAGGATATTATAGGCCTATAATAGTAAATAGTTATGAGAAAGTTAGGAAGAAAACCAGGACGTTCATAAATGTTTGACTTAAGAAAAACACCATCTGTGGTTGAAATTGTTAAAGGTCAACCTTATTGTGAGTACAAAAAGGATGTACGTGGGCATTTGGTTAGCAGCATAAGATACATTTGTGGGTATAGGGCTGAGTGGAAAACCTATATAAGCTTGTGAAAAATAAATAAAAATTGGCAGAGTCTTGAGCTCTCCCCAGCAAGAGGATTCCTGTCGTTTTCATCTTTTCTTTTTTGCCGCTTCCCGATTCTCCCATCTCAAGCCCTGACGCTCTCCTGGAGCTGGACTCCAGCAGTGCTGATCACTTTTTGTGGTCTCTTCTCTTAGAGTGACCCCATATGTGTCTGCTGGCAGTCCCTACATATGATGGCACATCTTCAGCCTGGAAGGCAGCAGCTGCATCCTCCTCACTTTGTGCCTTTCATGCTGGAGGACTCCTCTCTCCCTAAGTAGCCTGAGTAATAAGACTAGCACCTGTGAGGCCAGAAAATTCCAAGGGAATCCTTTCAAAGAAGAGGCATAGGGACATCAAGATCTGGTGAAAGATGAAATAAACTAATCTCCTAGGAGGCCATGAACCTGGCTGGTTCCTGATGCAGGAGGGAGGCTGCTGATCCAATGCTCACAACTACCTTCCTCTGATCATCTAACACGGATGTCTGCAATCTCTGTG
>NW_007172209.1:0-1399 GCF_000164805.1 Carlito syrichta | reverse complement strand
GGCCTACCACACCTCTGGTATCCTTTCCTGTCCCTTCTCCATCATCCTAGAATTTTTTTCATACTAATTCGGGTCTTTTATTTTTTGGATTCCATGTCTTCCTCTTTCTTTGTTTTCTTCCTGATTTGGGTAGAGCACAGCCATCAGTACCTTCCTAAAAATGAAGGCCTTGCATGTCAGAAAATGTTTTATTCTTCAGCCATGTTTAATTAATAGTTTGGCTGAGTATAGAATTGTGTGTTTGAAACTATACTTCTTTTTTTTTTTTTTTTTTTTGTGTGTATGTTTATTATAGGAGAGAAACTGCTATTCACAGGGGAAACTATACTTCTTTAGGAATGTGACGACATTCTCCGATTATGTTCTAGCTTCTCACCATTTTTCCTGTTAATAAGTGTTAAGCCTATTTCATAATATGATCTCTTTTATTTTTCTTTCTGGAAGCTCGAACATTTTCTCATTATCTTCAGAGTTATGAAATTTTGTAGTGATGTGTTTTGGTGTGGGTCCTTCTTTGTAAAATTCCCTGCACCCTTGATGGACTCCTTCAATTTGTGAACCATATGTCCCTTTAGTTTTGGGAACTTTTCTTGAATGATTTCTCTAATTAACTTCTTTTCTTTTTAATAAAATTACTTATTTTTTAACTGACAAATAAAAATTATATATATTTGTGAGTAATATGTTTTGACATATGCATATATTGTGAAATGGCTAATGAGCTCATTAACGTTTTGATTACCATACTTTTTTTTTAATGGTGAGAACACTTCAAATCTACTCTTTTAGCAGTTTTCAGGAATACAATACATTCTTAATAACTGTAGTTACCATATTCTACAGTAGATTTCTTGAACTTACTCCTCCTATCTGACTGAAATTTTGTGCCCTTTGACCAGCATTCCTCCAGTTCTCTCTTTCCCCAGCTCCTGGTAACCACCCTTCTCTCTGTTTCTCAGTTCAACTTTTTTATATTCTACATATTAAGTGGAGACCATGTGGTATTTCTTTCTGTGTCTGTCTTGTTTCAGTTAACATAATGCCCTCCAGGTTTTTCCTTTGTTGTTGCCAATGACAGGATTCCTTCTTTTTTTTTAAGGCTGAGTAGTATTTTATTATGTATATATACCACATTTTCTGTATCTATTTAGCCATTGATGTACACTTAGGTTGATTCCATATTTGGGCTATTGTATTCAATGCTGGGGTGAGCATGATAGTGCAGATATCTCTTCAACATACTGATTTCATTTCCTTTGGATATATACCTAGTAGTGGGATTGCTGGATCATATGGTAGTTCTATTTTTAATTTTTTGTGGGAACGCTCCACAGTTTTTCATAATGACTGTATACTCTCACCAACATTGGGGAAGAGGTTCCCTTTTTTCCACATTTTT
>NW_007172208.1:0-779 GCF_000164805.1 Carlito syrichta | reverse complement strand
CAGACCATAGCAGCAGGAGCTTTTCAAGTTAGAATTCAGGAAAAAACTAGGGGAGATGATGCAGTTAATGAGGTGGCCCCTTTGAGAGAGAGAGATATCAAAGAAATTGTGTGTCCTGCTTTTATTCCAGAAGGACTGGTCATTTTCATGGACCCTGGGTATTTCTCAGTGTATAAGTATTAGTCCAGTCTGATTTTCTTGGGCTTGTCTGTAATATAAAAGTCACAATAATAGAGTAAAATCCACTTATAGTATTGCTGTCCTCTTTCAGTAGGAATCCACATGCAATTCAGAGAGAATAACAGCAAGCATATCTCATAAAATAGTCAACAATCTATAAAATCACTTCATGGGGAGTGATTTGATTTGAAAACCTCAAAACTGCAGTGGCCATTTGGATTTTAAAACTAATGCAAAATGCATTAAGAATCCATCTTAAAATGTCTTGAAGTGAGGATTAAATCTATATAAATTCAGTCAATGCTTATGTAATTGTCATATGAACTTTAGGGCACCAAACAGATATTTATTGAACACCTACTAAAGCAAAAATTTTATGCCCCAAGAATCACAGAAAGAAGTAATTTTGCCTGAGTTTTTTAAAAACCACATGTGTGTACAAATGTATGTATGTTTTTCCAAACTTATTTCAGCCAAAATGTTCTTTCCTTCATCTTAGACATTCCCTCCCACAATCTTAAAACTCACATATGATCTCACGCCACTGATTTAGTAATTCATTCTGCAAGACTGTATGCAGCACTAATGATCAGATGTTG
>NW_007172207.1:0-392 GCF_000164805.1 Carlito syrichta | reverse complement strand
GTGAGACTCCAACTCAAAACAAAAAAAAACAAAAAAACATATCTTTTACCCACTTTAAATAGGGCCATTTGTTTTTTTCTTTTCATCACATTTGAGTTCCTTGTAGATTCTACATATTAGGCCTTTGTCAGACATACAGTTGGCAAATATTTTTTCCCAGTCTGTGGGCTGTCTCCCTGCTCTCTTGATGGTTTCTTTGGATTTGCAGAAACTTTTCAGTTTGATGAGGTCCCACTTGTCTATCTTATCTCTTATGGCATGGGCACTTGGGGTTTTGAGCAGGAATCAGTTGCCAGTTCCAAGTTCCATAAAGGGTGTCTCCTGCATTTTCTGTGGTTCCCATAGTTTTCTGGTTTTACGTTAAGTCTCTAATCTATTTAGAGTTGATTTTT
>NW_007172206.1:0-541 GCF_000164805.1 Carlito syrichta | reverse complement strand
TTTTTCCCAGTCTGTGGGCTGTCTCCCTGCTCTCTTGATGGTTTCTTTGGATTTGCAGAAACTTTTCAGTTTGATGAGGTCCCACTTGTCTATCTTATCTCTTATGGCATGGGCACTTGGGGTTTTGAGCAGGAATCAGTTGCCAGTTCCAAGTTCCATAAGGGTGTCTCCTGCATTTTCTGTGGTTCCAATAGTTTCTGGTTTTACGTTTAGGTCTCTAATCTATTTAGAGTTGATTTTTGTATAGGGAGATAGGTACGGGTCCTATTTCAATCTTCTGCATGTTGTCAGCCAGTTTTCCCAGCACTATTTACTAAATAGGTTCTCCTCTCCCAAGTGGTTGGTGGTGGAGGTATTGTCAAAGATGAATTGGTTGAGAAATTGAGGTTTTGCTTCTGGAACCTCAATTCTATTCCATTGGTCTATATTGCCTGTTCTTGTACCAGTACCAGGCTGTTTTGATTATTTTAACTTTATAATAAAGTTTTAAGTCTGGGAGTGTGAAACCTCCTGCTTTGTCTTTTTTTTTTTTTTTTTCCTG
>NW_007172205.1:0-1418 GCF_000164805.1 Carlito syrichta | reverse complement strand
GAGGCAGAAGGATCGCCGGAACCCAGCAGGTCAAGGCTGCGGTGGCCGGGAGCGGCCACTTGCATCCCAGTCTGGGCGACAGAGTGAGACTCCAACTCAAAAAAAAGAAAAAGTACATTAAATTTTTAACACCATGTATTTTAATTACTGAATTTTAAAATTTTATACACTAAAATCTTAAAGTGGATCTTAAACATAGCTATTATGTGAAACATAGAATTTTGTATCCACCATTTAGATGACAAACGTTAAGATAAGTTCATGTTTTGAAGCAGTCATTAATTTTTCCAAAGGTAGTCTGTTTGACTTTTTATTTTTATTCTTAATGTGGCAATATATTTCAGCTGTAATTCAGGCATGTCTTGATTATAGCAGTCAAAAATGTTTCATTTAATAATATAGATACCTGCTTCTTTTCTCTGTGTGTATGAGGGTGAGTGAGATACAGTCTATGTAGAGAGGAGGGCATAGCAACCTATATGTTCAGCTTAAACAACGTTTATAAAGTGAAAACCCATGTAACTGAAGCCCAGCTTTCATAATAATCATGTTCTTACTTTCATTATAACTTAACCATGTATGTAAGCATCCCTAAGCAGTAGCGTTTTCTTTTCCTGTATTTGAAATGAATAAAAAATGGAATCACACATTATGCATTCTCTTGAGTTTAGCCTTTTTTTTTTGTTTGACGTTGTTCTTAAAAAAATCACCCATATGGTTACATATATTTTCAGTTATTCTATTTTCATTTTTTAATAGTATTCTACTTGCTTGCCAGTTACACTGTTGATAGATATTTAGATTGTCTCCACTTTGACTATAATGAATAGTTATACTGTGAATATGTTAGTACATTGTGAATTATGTGTGAATTACATTGTGAATAGTTATACTGTGAGTATGTTAGTACATTGGACATGTAAGAGACATTCTTCAAAACATATTTCTCAGAGTGAGATCACTAGGTAATAAGGTCTGCATATCTTTCGGAAAGTTACTTAATAGCAAAATGTATCACAACTTATATGACCATAATCAGTTTATGAAAGTAGTCCTTGCTGCACATTCCTGCCAATATTTGATACAGACATTGCTTTTGCCAATCTAGTGGGAATACAATACAATTGTTTGTTGAACTTAATTTACACTTGCCAAATTACTTATGAGCCTGAGTAAAGTTTCCTTATTTAATTGTCTATTTGGATTTTTTTTTTATTTTTGAGTTTTGCCCATATTTATATTGGGTTGTCTCTATTTTTCACTGCAGGAATTCCTTATCTATTCTGCATACTATGTCTTTGCTGATTTTATGTATCACAGAGCATTCTTCCTAACTTGGGTATGTTATTTACCTTGTGTGGTGTGTGTGTGTGTGTGTGTGTGTGTGTGTGTGTGTGTGTGTGTGTGTGTGTAATTGA
>NW_007172204.1:0-2065 GCF_000164805.1 Carlito syrichta | reverse complement strand
ACGTTTCCCTTTGAAGACTTTTTGCATCTGGGGAAAAACAAGTTGCTCAGGCCAAGATTGGGTGAATGTGGAAGGTGGGTCATGGGGATTATACACCTTTTGGTCAAAAACTGTTGAACACTCAACGCAGTGTGGGCAGATGTGCTCATAAATCACCCATCATGAAATGGACAAATGTGTTGAAAGAATCTCCAAAATAATAATAATAATAATGAACTGAAGCCGAATATAGCCTCTCACAACAATGCTAGCAGGTATACTGATGCCATTGGGTTTCTAGAACACTTACCTAGCCAGGGAAGCCTGTACTAAGGGCTCTGTCCTCCAAAATATAATTCCGTCTTTTTTAGAGGTCTCTCATATATTAGGTACCTACCACATATTTGTTGACTGAATGAATGATTGTAGCTCACCTATGTTTATTTAGAAGCGATGTATAGAATTTCAGGAATAGAAAGGGACTTTGGGACTACTTAGTTTAGAGAAAACATCAGATGTCACAAGTTGTCCAACATCAGAGCAGCACAAGAGCAGAAGACTCCAGATCCTTTGGCTCTCATCCAATGTCATGTTACGTTATACAAACTTGAATCCATTTTAATATTATTTAGCAATTCTTCTCATGTTGCTGAAGAAGTTGTCTGATTCATCCTGAAACTCAGTTCTGCAGATTAGTGGATAACAGAATCTAGTTCTAACATTTCAGGCCCACTTAAATAACAATGAAGCCATACTATGAAATAAATGTGGCTGATAGGAAAATAATCAGAGAACCTATTATAGTCTAAGGATCTAACATAAATTCAACAGTTTAAACGGCTCAACCAAATTTTGCAAAACTCATTCTTAATCAAGCAGAGGTGTTATGAATTCTCCCCTGTCTGTTTCTTAGTACTGTGACGTGACCCACTTTCTCTAGGTGGTACTAGTGGAATCCTCCTGTTAATACCAGTGCAACCTACATGCAAAGAACAAAACAAAAACATGGTCAATCTCTACCAGGAAAATGAATGATGCCTTTTCATAGTCTACAGCATAATAGCTATTCGAGAATGTCCTACCCTTTGTCAACTTAATTATTGACTTTGCCCTACAGTTGTTACCTATTCCTTCAACCTCACTCCCTTTTCCCCCCATTTTTACCTATAGATTTGTGAATTTTATAACATTTCCTTTTGGAAAGTTTTATCCTTAAAACATTAAACATTGCAACCAAGATTGGTAGTGTATAGGAAGGCAGGTGATTGAAGTCTTTGTGGTTGCAGAGATAGTGCTTTGAGAGGGCTCAGGAGAAACTTTGTTTTCCTTATTTATCTCTAAATGATATTTTGCTTAGAGGAGAAAACGTCTCTGAGGTCTTCCTAGGTCAGATATTCTTTATATCTGCTGTATTTTAGAAGGCAAAATTACATGTCCCAAGGTGGGTCTTGTTATGTGAACCAGGTTTGTTTTTAATTTAGGAAGCTTTAGTGTTTATTGAAATTATGCCAGAGACTTTGTGAGGTATGCATTAGACAATTTGCAGTTTCTCAGCAAATTATTTTCAAAGTTCTGCCGACATGCTTATTTTTTCCCTTTCATATCTAGTTAATAAACCCATTTCTGCTCTTTCAAAATGATGGTACTAGTCAATGGAAAACATATTTTCCTCAGACTTTCCCTGTATTTCTTTCTTCCTTTTAGGCTAGTGTTTCTTACCTTGTCTATGTAATAGTTTAGCCCAGAAAGTTTTTACATATAATAAAACCCAGGCCTATGGATGAATATTCTGACTGAATTATTCTCTGGTGAGGTTGGAGCATCATACCACTTGAATGAACGTAACACGCTCCCCTTGGGCATGGAGAACTGAGGAGAGATGCGTACAAATTGGGTCCCTGGTTTCACTGAGCTAAGGCAATTTTGCTGCTTTTTCTTCTCCAGTGAAAAACGCCACAGTGAATCCTTCCCTCTCCTGGGATTGGATCATTCATAGTGTGAAGTTTCTATAAATCAAAGCATTTGGGAGCATGGAAAAATAAGAGAATGTCAGATGTCTGCTGAAAGAAATAAGCAGCACTCTGCC
>NW_007172203.1:0-16173 GCF_000164805.1 Carlito syrichta | reverse complement strand
CTGTAATTCCGTGCCTTGGGAGCTGAAGTGAGTGAACTGCCAGAGTCCGTGGCTTCGAGACCTACCTGGACAACTTGGCGAGACCTCACCTCTACAATAAATAAAAAAAAATTAGCCAGGCATGGTAGCGTGTGCCTGTAGTTCCAGCTACTAGGAAGGCTGAAGCAGAAGAATCGCCGGAGCCCAGCAGATTGAGGCTGTGGTGACCGGGAGTGTGCCACTGCATTCCAGTCTGGGCGACAGAGAGAGACTCCAACTCAAAAAAAAAAAAAAGAAAGAAATGCCCCCCTCATGGGCTTTGAACCTCAGTTTCACATTCCACGTGGGTTAAAGTTCAAGGCAACACATGAGTTAGAAACCTTTCAAAAGGGGAAAGTTTATTCACATTTGTCAGAATGCTGCTTATTTCACAAGTTGAACCTGTATAATTTATTGTATAAGATAATAAGATGAAAGCACTGTTAATATTCTAACTACTAGGAAACTAGGACTCTTCATCTTAATTTAAATCTCTCCTACAGCAGCTAGCATCCCAGGTGCCTTTGACTATGCTCCAACTTGAATTAGTGTTGTTCAGTTTTTATATAATTATCTTTTTTATATTGTGCTTAGTTTTTTTGTTAATTATCGCTTTAAAAAGAATACTCATACTGTGAACTTCACAAATCAATTAGGTTTAAATTTTTAAAGTCTTAAATGTTTTAAATATATTAAAGGCATGCATATGCAGTAAAAAGGCTAGACTTAATTATAAAAAGCAGCTTCCCCTACAGATTTCAGTCACAGAATGAGAGTGTTAACCAGACTGGTCTTATCACTTGGTTCCAACAGCTATCTTCAGTGACTGGACAAAGAACAAGAATGAAATACAACAAAACACAAAACTAATAGTTTACAGCAGAGCATCGAAAATTACTATGTGCCAAATATAGAATGTTTTATATACATCACATCATTTGTCGTGGGAGGTGGATTCTATTGTTGATTTAATATTACAGATGAGGAAAGAGGTCAGAATAGGTAGAGAGATAAGTGTCGATTTTCTAGCTGAAGTTGCCTTCAAGGCCTGTCCACCTCCCTACCCTGTAGTTCCATGAACCCCGCTTGAGGCCACTGACCACGTGTCAGTCATCTTTTGTGTTTTTCAAATTTTTTTACCCATGAGGATCTTAATAAATACAGTTAAATAAAATGGCTGTGGTTTTAAGAAAAATATGACAATTGAAAATATTATTTCTGAATTACAACTTAAGCCATAGTATGAGCTATTCTGACACTGAAGGATTTTGTAAGACAAACGTCTTAAAAAAAAATAAACAAACTCTAATTTAGTCCAAGTTTCTGATCTTTCTGTCCCTGTATATAAAATGTATCTAGGGGTAATAAATAAAGGAAATGTTTTACTAAATGAACTGGTAAAAGCATCTCTTCAGTTTTATTTTATATTCGATATAATATAAAGAAAAATAAAATTCTACTAAGAACATAATGTTTGCTAATTTTTGAAACGTTTCTTTACAAAAGAGAGGGGAAAGATTAGAATATTTCTACAGAATGTTTTGAAGTTCTATTTCTTTATTTCCTTCAGAAACGAAGAATTTGATATGCCTCAAAGACAAAAAAAAAATCCAAGGAAAAAATTTTTGAAGAAAGTCTATTCTCCAGCCTCCAAGATAAGATTTAAAAGCCAAGAAAATACTCAGACTGTAGTATTATAGAGCAAATCAATCTTTAAATCTTCCAAATCATCCCTAGTATACTAAAGCACAAGGTGTCTGAAAAAAATCACAAGTAATTTGAGAAATATCAACTTTGTGTGTGTTCTAAACCACTGTCTTATATAGAATGAAAGAATGTGTTGTAACATGGATTTGAGACTATTTACAACTACTAACAGGCGATCTTTGGAATTGAAGTATGTTTCACAAATTAGTTTTTATTGTTGCATAAAGAAGAAAATGGACAAAGGTAATCTAAACTATCAGGAAGTGCTTTCTGCTTATAATAATGAAATTATAATCATTAAAAATATACTATGTTTCACTTTTGAAAGCATATTGTCTTCTGTCCTTCACTTGCAAATCATTACTGATGTCACTATCGACGTTTATCCATGAACTCAAAAAAATCAATTAGAAAATAAGCACATCGTTCACAGTCCTGATACAAATCAAAGTAAGAACTTACATTTGAAGAAGATCAGTCCTTACTAAAATAAGAACTACCAAAAGTATGAATACAACCTAAATGTCACAAAGCACATAAACATAGTTGAAATAAGAATTCACAGGGGAATTACATCACATAAAACCAGATAACCTAATTCATAATATTTTACATTTAATATATTATATTGCAAATAAGATAGTTACTGATGAGACAATGGCTTTATAGGAAACCCTGTAGCAAATAAGTAGGATGTCAAAGCAGCAAAGAGATCAAATTAATTTCTGAATGCTTCCAAATATCTTAAAAATTATGAGAAAATTCTAATTCCAGGAGTGCTTTATGGGCATCTAAAGAAAAATTTTGACAAACATGAAATCGTAAGGAAGGACTGATGACAAAACAACCTGAGATAAACAATAATAGCAAATTATTAAAACCAGTTGACATTTATCTGAATGAATAAATAATCCATTTGAATGATTATCAACTCATATAAACTACAGGTCCTAAAATTGCAATTTCAAAGGAAAACTAGTCCAATGTGATAACAAAATTAAAAATTTTTGCAATGTAGAAATTAATAACAATAAATGCTACCCTTGACTCTGGAAATATGATACATCAATTATTAATAAAAACTGGGTGACTAATGATATATTTATATGGTTTCTGTTATGCAGAATGCACTTGTTTTGGTGACATTAAGACTCTCAAGGAACCCCAAATCTAAAGGAAGAAACAGCCACCATCCCTCTGAATTAGTCTTTCTCTTAGCTAACATTTGTGAGCTTGTTCTTTATTCTTGAACAAGAGTCCACCACTGAAAATCATAGAAGAACATATTCTTCTCAAGACTTTACTAAAGAACACAGCTCAGGATGTTTGATGATCATAAAAGAAATATTTAAGTAGTTTTACTGTGATTGCATAATTTATAAGTCAATTATATAAGATCCACCAAATTATAACAATGTCATTTCAGGGAGAAAAAAAAAAAAGAACTAGCAATAAACTTGCTATCTAGTTTCTACCATTCTTCATTAAGAGATGCAAATGATAGAAGACAAAGCAGTATTCCCCTGAGAGTTGGCAGTGACTTGGTCTAGTGCAGTATCAGTATAAAATACCTAGATTTTGAATTCCACTTAAAAGTGGACTTGCAGAATTTCCTGACAAATTATTTATAAACCAAAAGAAAATAATAGTTATGGATAACTTCATCAATTTTGGTTAAATAATCAAAAAATTGAACCACAATTTATTCAGATGGGTCAGACTGTGGGAGAACCAGGTTTAGGAGGAAAGTCAATGAGTCAATTTTACAAATAATAATGTTGAGTTACTTACAAAATTTCAAGTGGAAACATCAACTGAAAAGTTAAATATATAATTCTGGAGTTCAACAGAGCAACAGGGGCTGGAGACAACACTTGGAAGTTTGGCAGGGCACACATAGGAGCTAAAGTATGAGCCCATCTGAAGTAAAAGAGAACATAGGTTTGTTGTTGTTGCTTTTATTTTAAAGATGTGGGGTACAATTCAGGGTTAGGTATACAAATGTTCATTATGCACGTACCCTTGTTGATGAGGTGTGCCCATCCTTCCCCTGGCAGTTTTTCTCAACTGCCAATCCCACCTCCCACCCCTGGCAGTTTCCCACTACTGCCAATTCCCTTCTCATAATATTATGATAATTGTTCAAGGTCCATATATGAGTAAAAATATATGGTACTTTGTTCTTTGTTTCTGTGATAGATCACAAAGTAATTAGACTCTAAATCCATTCAAATTGCTGTGAAGTCTTTGTTTATGCCCTTCTTTTTTTGAATTGGAGTCTCACTTTGTCAACAGACTGGAGTGCAGTGGCTGCTCCCAGCCACCGCAGCCTCGACCTGCTGGGATCCGGCGATCCTTCCGCCTCAGCCTTCCAAGTAGCTGGAACTACAGGCGCGCACTACCACGCCTGACTAATTTTTTTTTTATTTATTGTAGAGATGAGGTCTCACCAAGTTGGCCAGGTGGGTCTTGAACCCACGGGCTCAGGCAATCCACTCACCTCAGTCTCCCAAAGTACTGGGATTACAGGCTGAGTCACCAAGCCCGGCTTGCCCTTCTTTATAGCTGCATAATATTCCACTGTGTGTATGTACCACATTTTTTAAATGCAGTCCAGCTTCACTGGGTAGCATGGTTGGTTCTTTATTTTTTATTTGAGTTCCTCTGGGTAAATTCCCAAGATGGGAATTGCTGGATCATATGGAAAGTCAATTTCTAGTTCTTTCAGAAATTGCCACACTGTCTTCCAAAGAGGTTGCACTAGTTTACATTCCCACCAGCATTATTGAAGTGTTTCTTTTTCTCCACATCCTTGCAGCATCTGTTGTTGTTTGTTTTATTAATTATGACCATTCTTACTGGGGTTAGGTGGTATCTAAATGTGGTTTTGATTTGCTTTCTCTGATGATGAGTGAGGCTGAGCACCTTTTCATGTGTCTGTTGGCTGCCCATATATCTTCTTTTGAGAAGTGTTTGTTCATGTCTTTTGTCCACTTTTTAACGGGGCTGTTTGTTTTTTTTTTCCTTTTGGCGTGTCTGGCCTTTGTCAGATAAACAGTTTGCAAATATTTTTTCCCATTCTGTGGCCTGTCTCCCTGCTCTATTGATGATTTCTTTTACTTTGCAGAAGCTCATCAGTTTGATGATCCCACTTGTCTATCTTATTTCTTATGGTGTGAGCACTTAGTGTTCTGATCAGGAATTGGTTGCCAGTTCCTACTTCCATAAGGGCATCTTCTGCATTTTCTAAGATTCTTATATTTTGAGGTTTTATGTTTAGGTCTTTGATCCATTTAGAATTAATTATTGTATATGGTGATATGTAGGGATCCTGTTTCAATCTTCTGCATGTGATCAGCCAGGTTTGCTAGCACCATTTACTGAAGCTTCTTCTCTCCCAAGTAGTTGGTTGTTGGTGGAGACTTTGCCAAAGATGAATTGGTTGAGGAATTGAGGCTTTGCTTCTAGAATCTCTATCCTGTTCCATTGGTCTATCTGCCTATTCTTGTACCATTACCAGGTTGTTTTGATTACTGTAGTCTTATAGTAAAGTCTGAAGTCTGGAAGTATGATACTTCCTGTTTTGTTTCTTTTACTAAGGATTCTTTTGGCTATTTGTGATCATTTTTATTTCCATATGAATTTCTGTATTGCCATTTTCAGGTCTGAGAAGAATGGTGTTGATAATTTAATAGGCTTGGATCTGTAGATTGCCTTTGGTAGGATAGACATCTAAACAGTGTTGATTCTTCTTATCCATGAGCATGGGATATTTTTCCATTTGTTTGTGTCTTCTTGGATTTCTTTGAGCAGTGCTTTGTAGTTCTCATTGTAAAGATCCATCACTTCTCTGGTTAGGAAGATGCCAAGGTATTTCATTGTGTGTGTGTGTGTGTGTGTGTGTGTGTGTGTCTATTGTGAATGGGATTGTGCTTTTTATTTGGATCTCTGCCTGCTTATTTTTGGTATATAGGAATGCAACTGCCTTTTGCACGTTTATTTTGCACCCCAAGACTTGCCAAAGTCCTTTATCAGAACAAGCAGGTTTTTGGCAGATCCTCTTGAATTTTCAAGGTATAGGATTGTATCATCAGCAAAGAGGGATAACTCAACTTCCTCTTTTCCTATTTGGATACCCCTGATTTCCTTCTCTTGTCTAATTGCCCAAGCTAGGACTTTCAACACAATGTTGAATAAGAGGGGTGAGAATGGGCAGTCTTGTCTTCTTTCAGTTTTCAGGGGAAATGTTTCCAGTTTCTGTCCTTTTAGCAATATGTTAGTTGTGGATTTATCATAGATGGCACTTACTATTTTTAGGTATGTTCCTTCTATATTTAGTTGTTTGAGGGTTTTTATCAAAAAGTGATAATGGATTTTATCAAAAGCCTTTTCTGCATCTAATGAGATAATTATGTGGTTCTCGTTTTTACATCTGTTGACATATTTATTTATATTTATAGTCTTGTGAATGTTGAACCAACCCTGCATCTGGAGGATGAAACTTACCTGGCCATGCTGGATGATTTTTGAGATGTGTTTTTGGATCCAATTTGATAGCATCTTGATGAGGATTCTTGCATCTGTGTTCATAAGGGATGTTGGCCTGTAGTTCTCTTTCTTTGCTGGATCTTTACCTGGTTTGGGTGTCAGTGTGATGTTAGCTTTATAAAATGATTTGGGAAGAATTTCATCTTTCTCAATTGCCTAGAATGTTTTATTTTCTTTCTTTCTTTCTTTCTTTCTTTCTTTTTTTTTTTGAATGTTTTAGTAGGATTGGTAACAGCTCTTCCATGTACATTTTGTAGAATTCTGCTGGAAAGCCATCCATAACAGGGTTTTTTGGGGTTTTTTTTAGGTAGTTTTATTATGACAGAGTCAATTTTCTGGGATCTATTTAGTGTCTCAATATCTTCTTGTTTAAACCTGGGGACATTGTGTGATGTCAGAAAGTCCTCCATTTCATTTAGGTTATCAAGTTTGTTTTCTTATTGGCATACACGGTAATCTCTGATAATCTTTTGCATTGCTTCAGGATCAGTTGTGATTTGATCTTGTGTATTTCTGATTGTGTTTATTTGGACTTTTTCTCTATTTTTCTTGGTCATTCTGGTTAGGACCCAGCAATCTTTCTAACTTTTTCAAAGAACCAGCTTTTTGTTCTGTTGATATTTTCTATGATATTTTTGTCTTCTATGTCATGGGCTCTTATTTTGGTGATTTGGATTCTTCTGCTAAAATTAGGGTTTTGGTAGTCTTCTCCTTCTACCCCCCTTAGGTGATTTGCTAGGCTTTCAACTTGTGATCTTTCCATTTTCTTGATATATGCTTGTAGAGATATAAATTCCCCTCTTAGAACTGTTTTCATGGCATCCCAGAGGTTTTGGTAAGATGTTTCTTCATGTTCATTTGTTTCCAGGAATCTTTTAATTTCTGCTTTGATTTCAGTATTGCCCCAGTAGTTAGTTCAGCATCATGCTGTGTCCATGTCTTTGTGGGCCTTGGGGAAATTGTGTTGGTGTTGATATTTATTTTAATTCCACTGTGGTCTGAGAATGTGCATGGCAAGATTTCAAACTTGTGGAATTTGTTTATGTTTGATTCATGGTCAACGATGTGATTAATCCTGGACTACGTTCCATGTGGTGATGAGTAAAATGTATATTCTGTGGTTGTTGGGTGGAATAATCTGTAAGTATCTAATAAATTCATTTGTTCAGGTGTCACATTCAGGTTCTGGATCTCTCTGTTGATTTTTTGCCTCAATGATCTATCTAGGGTTGTTATTGGGGTATTCGAGTTTGCTGCTATAATAGTGTTAGAGTCAACATCTTTCTTTAGTTTACTTAGTTAGTAGTTGCTTTATGAATGCTGGTGCTCCTGTGTTGGGTACATATATGTTTAGGATGGACATTTCTTGTTGATGGATTTAGCCTTTTATCATTATGTACCCTTTTACCCTTTAAAATTTTTGATATCTTAAAGATTGTTTTTTCTGATATTAAAATTATGACTCCTGACTTTCTTAGGATCCATTTGCCTGGAAACTCATTTTCCATCCTTAAACTTTGAGTCTGTGTGTGTCCCTTGTGGTGAGATGAGTTTCCTGGATGCAGCAAATAATTGGGTCATGATTTCTTATCCAGTTTGTTAGTCTGTGTCTTTTCAGAGGTGCATTTTGTCCAATTACATTCAAGCTGATTATTGAAATGTGATTGTTTGTCCCTCTCATGAGGTGATTATAAGTTTTTTTCACTGTTGTTTGCCTGTTTCCTTTTAGCTTTTGGGTTGATGAATGTGTGTGTTTTCAAGTTTGTTGTTATGATGTATTCTCTGTTAATTCTGTGTTCTATTGTTCTCCTGGGAAGTGTGTGGTAATTATTTGTTTTCCTTCTTCTGTGCTTAATACCTTTTAAAGTGTCTCCTGTAGAGCTGGTCTGGAAGCTGCATAATCTCTTAAGGATTGGATGTCTGGGAAAGATTTTAATTCTCCATCACTGATAAAGCTGAACTTGACTGCATAGAAAATTCTTGGTTGAAATTGTTTATCTTTGAGGACTTTGAATATTGGACTCCAGTCCCTTCTTGCTGGTAGTGTTTGTGCCAATAGGTCTGCTGCTATTCTTATTGGTTTTCCCCAATAGGTAATCTGACCTTTCTCTCTTGCTGCCTTTAGAATTTTTTCTTTTGTGCCTACCTTGTGTAGGCAAATTACTATGTGTCTAGGGGTTGGTCTTCTCGTTTGATGTATTGTGGGGGTTGTCTGTATCTCTTATGGTTGACTGGTCATATCTCTGGTGACATGGGGAAAGTTTTCTTGGATTACCTCCTGGAACATTTGCTTCAAGGTGTTCTCCATTTTCCTTTCTTCTTCTGGGATACCAATCAGACATATGTTCTGCCTTTTGATATAATTGCACATCTCTTGTAGGTTTCGGTCTTTCTTTCTGAGTCTCCCTTCTATGTTTTTTACAGATCATGTTAATTCTGTGTTCTGGTCTTCAAGTTCTGAGATTCTTTCTTTGGCTAGAATGGTTCTGCTTTCCGTGCCTGTCATCTTGTTATTTATTTCCTCGATGAAATTTTTTATTGCCAAAATCTCTGTTGCAAATTCTTTCACTGTTGCATCTTGTCTTTCTTGAGTCTTATTCACTCTTTTCATCCATCCCTTAATCCCTGTCATATTCTGGGGGCCAGTCAATGAAGACTTCTGTTGTTTGGGCTCTGAGGTCCAATTTTTCAAGAGTTTTCTCTTTGTTACACTTGAAATTATCTGTGGTCTTCCTTTTGTTTTATCTCATTTGTGGAAGATCTCTTGCTTTTCTCTTTAGTTCTGTTATTCAGTGTCAGTGGGAGAAGCTTTTCCTTCTATTTGCTCAGTTCTCTATTCTTCCCTGAGTTGGAATTACAGGCATGCACTAAGTTGGGCTCTGGATTTGTTCTATTTTGAAACAGGAGTTGGGTGGGAAGCTTTGCTGTCTCTTGTAGTTTTGAAAGTCAAATAAGGGACGAGGAGCTGAGATTCATAAACTACTTGCAAATTACAATGTTCACTGATTATGGTATGTGTTCCCTGAGACCTACTCTCCATCACCACTCTATATGATGATGCAATGGGTGTGTGTCTCTGCCACCTGAGTCCAAGATACAGGGACAGCAGTGAGGACCACAGAGAAAAATAGAAGGAAATAAGATGGACAAAAAGAGAAAGAAAAAAAAAAGAAAACACAGAACAATAAAAGCAGAAACCAAAGCAAAATACAATTGAATACACACAGACATACACACATACCCCAAAACAAACTGGAAAAACAACAAAGTGAAACACAAAAAACAAACAAACAAAAAACAGGAAAACTAAACATACACACACATACACATACAAACACACACACATGCCTAACACAAAATGAATGGAGAAGAAAAACAGAAAGTCTGGGGGGGGAAGAAATTCAGATTGAGCTTCACATTCATATTGGCACACACCTAAAGCTAAAAAATAAAAATAAAAAAAGAAGAAGAAGAAAGCAAAAACAAGCACCAACAAAAATATTGGAAGATGAACACTGAATCATTCACATATACATATAAGCAGAAAACAAAAAGCAAAAGAAGAAAGAAATAGAAAAAAGGAAAGAAAAAAAGGGAACGAATGCAGATCAAGCTCTCACATACACATTCATGTACAAAAGAAAAATATTTTGAAAATTAGATGAACTAGCCGGGCTCAGTGGCTCAGCCTGAAATCCCGCGCCTTTGGGAGGCTGAGGTGAGTGGATTGCCTAAGCCTGCAGGTTCAAGACCTGCCTGGACAGCGAGACCTCATCTCTACAATAAATCAAAAAATCAGCCAGGTGTGGTAGCGCATGCCTGTAATTCCAACTACTTGGAAGGCTGAGGCAGAAGGATCGCTGGAGCCCAGCAGGTCGAGGCTGCAGTGGCCGGGAGCGGTCACTGCACTCCAGTCTGGGCAGCAGAGTGAGACTCCAACTCAAAAAAAAAAAAATAGATGAACTAACAGACAGGCAAAAATTTTAAAATATTAAAAAAAGAAAAGAAAACCTGCCATCTGACAGTGGCAGGCTCTGTACTTGTTCCTCTAGTCTGCACTCTCCTGCAGAGCTGCCACCTCTTTCACTCTCTCCCCAGTGTCTGGAGCAGGGAAGGAGGAGGGACAGTGGAGGTGTGTGGGACTGCAGTCCTCCCCCTCCCACACTCTTATGGTCAGGGAGATCCCCTCCAGTGGGGAGAAGCAGGATTGTCTCTTCCTCAGGTATGTACTCTTGGGGGGTGACCCAGCCAGGCCAATCCTGGAATAGAATTCTCCTATTGTGACTGACATCCAGAATCCACCTGGGTTTGTCTCTCTCAGTCGTGGCCCAGCTGTGTGGTTCTGATGTTCAGAGAATTGCTCCGGAGGAGGGGGTTTGGGTCAGCCCCAGACTCACCACTGATCTCTTTGGAGTTTATCCTTGTCTTTTTCTGGCCACACCCTTTGTCCTACAGCTTGATCAGGATAGGGGGTGGGGTGCCTGAGACTCAGCACTCATCAGGTCCCTCTGAAGTTTGTGCTTTCAGGATATTCCCTCTGGGTCACAATCAACTCCTGAGTAGTTGATCTGCCAGTCACAGAGATCGGGTCTGTTGCTCCATGGTGAGCAAGTCAGAGCACTTTCCTGCCCTGCCTTTAAGATGGTGGTGTAGTGCCTCTCTTGTCCTCTCCAGTAGGACTCTGCCTCTAGGCTCCCTCTGCAACCTCTGCTGCCAGGTACTGAAGTGATGGGGCAGAGCCTGGGGTTGGTAGTCTCTCCCCACCACTTCTTCGCAGTAAAACTTTTGTCTGTGACCTGGGAAGAGCCAGGGACCAAGCAGAGAAGCTGCAGCACCAGCTGTTGCACCAGAGGAGCCCTGGCACAGGTCCCCACTTAGTCAGTCTCTCCCAGTCTTTCTTCCCAGGAAGGGTTTTGTTGACTTAAAAAAGACAGTGCTTGGTTTCTGCATTCCGGAAATCACCAGGGTCTGAACTGAGCAGGTGCAACACCTCCTGCTGCACCAGAAGAGCCCTGGCCACTAGCTCCCAAGTCCTGAGTCAGTCAGTCTTCACATGCTCACTCACTCACTAGCATGTACACAGAATTTTCCATACACTCACTCACATTTGGACTGACGTAGCAGTCGGCCACCATCTTCCCTGACTTGAGAACATAGGTTTTGATATAGGAAAGAAGTGCCAGAATTTAGCCCTTTGGGGTTGTGATTGAGAGATCTGGAAGATAGGAGTCAGCAAAGGAACCCAGGAAGCAGCAGCTAATAAGGTAAGTCGAAATGACAATATGCAAACATTCTAACTAGAAGGAGAACTGATGCAAAAGAAAGGGAAAAGTTGGAATAATGTCCCTGAATTAGATGAGAAATGATGGAATCCAGCACCAGGCAGGAGGCTGGTGCTACCCATGACACACTGTGGACTCTCAGGGCATCTTCTCCAGATCGGACACTGTGCCCTTCTGTGGTATAAGCCAGACCACAGTGCATGGCTGCATAGGAAACTCTAGTGTCTTGCCATCCTTCTCCAAGTAAAAGCCTGTGATGTTACAGGCCTGCGAGAAACTCTGACCGGCTAGTTATCTTCCTACCTCCTCCTGCTCTGACAGCACAGTCACCACCTGCCAAGACTGTGCTTGTAACAACCCATCTACACTGCATGGCATGTCGTTTTCTCTTCTTCTGGGTCTTTGTTCAAATTTCACCTGCCTAATGAAGTCCTCCCTGACCATGTATCCCCCTAACCTCATATATATTTTTTCTCCTTTGCACTTATTACTGTATGGCATATTAGGAGTTTCAATATGTCATTAGGAGTTTTAATATGACATATTAGGAGTTTCTTTGATAACTGTCCTCCTCCTCTGGAAGACAGATTCTAAGAGAACACAAATTTTTGTCTATTGTTCACTGCTGTATCTCCAGTACCTAAATCAATATCTGTCACATACTGCATGTCCAGTAAGTTTGTTAATTTAATAAAGCACATGATAGTTTAGGGCAAAACTCCAATGACTTTTCACTCTTTTGAAAATCCTAAGTATAAAAATTCTAAGGCATTATTTGTGTTTAAATAAAATACAATTTGCACACTAAAGGATTTTTTTTTCTAAGATTTCTCACATGTCAAGAATAGAAGGCAAAAATAAATCTTAGTAACTAGAGCACTGGTGAAATTTTTCAAAAGAAAGATACATCTCATCTCTGTAATTTGAAAAAAATCATACCCTCTAGAGGTTACTTTGTTGTATCACCAAGTAAAGTTAGAGGTTACAGAAAAAGGAAGAATACACAGAATAGATGATCTTTCTACTGACTTGTATGAAGACTGAAGTATTTATGGATATTAAAGGTAAACAATCCCAAGGCACTGGTTTGCTCCATTACTGGGGAAATCAAAGTATCCCTTGGTATTCTGTAAGCTGTTTGACTAAATTTGGTTGTCAATCTCTACCATGTTTGCCTAATGTTGGGTCAAACAGATTCCTCTAATCCCTGTTACCAGTATAAACATAGCTACTCTTTACTGATGATTATTATTCAGATATTGTCCTCTGCTCTCACAACAGGTCTATGAGTTGTGTGGCACTATCCATTATCCTCATTTTTTAAGAAAAGGAAACTGGGACATAGAGAAATCAGCTGACTTGCCTGTGATCACAATTCTGATTGCAGCAGACCTGAGATTCAAACCAATGAAGCCCACTCCAGGACCCAGGCCCTGGACCACTTGCTCAGCCTTGGGCTTCCTAGGTCAGATACATACCTTGGGTGCCCTAGAATCATGCTTTGAGCTGGACAAATTCATAGAAATGTCTTGTTTCAAAAGAGCTTATGAGCAATGCACTTCAAAGCAAAAGCACAGTTGAAAGGAAGTAATTGTCCCCAAATTGCAGCCAAGAAAATAGCAGCTGGACTCCAGAAGATTCTGAAACCATCTGGGCTGACTTGGTTGACCATAACTACCAGCTTAATTCTCTCTTAATATGTACATAAAATATTCACCTTTAAATTCTTAAAATTCAGTAAACATGAAATTTTAAACAGAACAAAAAAGAAGAATTTATTATAAAGCAACACTGCAGTAAATGTCTGAAAGCCCAGTTTCCTTTGTCAAGCTAATGGATTTTTTAACAAAGGAAAATTTGTTTTCTTATCTCTATAATTGGTGGAATACACCATATTTCTCTATTTCTTTTTTGTGGATTTTAATACTCTTAAAATAGCGCCATTCCTTTCATCTATTCTTACTAATTCAAAAAACATTTAACATACATCTCAGTTTGTGCAAAGCTTATTAGTCTTACGTCTGTAGAATTACTATTAAGAAAACAGCTCATTTATAAGAAATAAATGCTTATTTTGTGATTTAGCATGTACAATTAGAGAACTTTACTTATGTAATGTATTAGAAATTCATGAAATACTTTTGAGTTTCTTGTGCATTAATCATTTTAAGGCCTTAATTTATGTAAGATTATGGATTTGAATATGATATTTTGGATACTGACTCAACATTTTGTTTCAAATTTCCAAAGAATAATTTCATTACCCTCTAAAAAGGAGTGATTTATTAGTGTGCCAGGCTGTTTATTGTATGACGTGACAAATATATGATTCATCATGATATTGATTCTACAAATATTGCAATGGATTATGAAAGCAATAAAATCCAGTGGCAGAAATATAACAGGATCATGTGACATTGTATAAAAACTACATGATAAATTGTGCTTTTTACAGAGTTTACTATAATCTCAGAAGGAATTAAAATGAGAATTCTTGGAAAACAAAACGAAAGGAAAACAACCCTAAATTCTGTTTTGGGTTCAATAAGAACACTGATTAAGACCAATTGTGGAGAGCACAGAATAACATGGGAGTTCAGAAAGATTACCATTGGGGCTGCCATGAGATGGGCAGTTGTTCAATATAGGGACTATTCCTTGAAGAGTTAGTCTAAAACATTTCAAACAATTTGGAGTAACCCCTTAACCAATGAAAAATGTCTAATTAAAGCCTCAATTGGTATTATACATATACGTATACACACACATATATATGTACATAGTTTAAAACATGTATGAATATGAAAATTGACATCAAGTCATATTTGTATTTCAAATTATACTTTGTCAAATAATTTTCATTCATGCCCTAATACTACAAAATATACTCCCCTTGGAGGAATGTTTAGTATTAAGGGAAATTTTACTTAGGATTCTGACACTCTTATAGACAGAATTAGCTAAACATTTTGAGTCCTATTGTATAAAACATGGTTAAATTAATGGCGAACTCTTTTGTCTATATTTGTAAGTAATAAAGTTATTATTCAATATTATGTATATTTTATTTATTTATTTATTTTTGAGTTGGAGTCTCACTCTGTCTCCCAGACTGCAAGACAGTGGCCGCTCCCGGGCACTGCAGCCTCCACTTGCTGGGCACCAGTGATCCTTCCACCTCAGCCTTCCAAGTAGCTGGAACTACAGGCATGCGCTACCATGCCTGGCTGATTTTTGATTTATTGTAGAGAAGAGGTCTCGCCAAGTTGCCCAGGTGTGTCTCGAACCCATGGGCTCAGGCAGTTCACTCACCTCAGCCTCCCAAAGCACGGGATTACAGACTGAGCCACCGAGCCTGGTTAATTATGTATACTTTTAGAAACAATTTTAAATGACACATTACTGCTGTATACATTTTCTAAAAAACCACTTCTACAGTTAACTTTCCTGGGATTGTAAATTTGTCTCTCAAATTATTTACAATATTCTAATGAAAACAATAATTACATTTTACAATTAACCAAAAAATTTCTATTTTACCAGGATGAGCAACAACAGTGATCTAGCTTTTAGCATTTTGTAAGAGGAAATGTAGTTGACTTGAATGGGACGATATGTAGTGTATGGTGGTCTGTACACTAATGAAATCTTTATTGAGCTACAATTTATTTGGTTCCCTATAATAATTTCCCAAGCTATTCTACTTAGGAACCATTTTTGCTTCATTGCATGCTTAAAATTATCTCAATGTATCTATCTACTCTTGATATAGGAATAATCTGGAATGTAAATTGATTAATGACTATGTACATAATTGTTGTTATATTCCTGTGATAAAGTCATAGGAGTCAAGCACATACAAACAAACAAACAAAAAGCATGTTTTTGCCTCATAACATCAGGGTATATTTGAAATAAAATTGGGAAAAAATAGGTAATTAATAGGTACATGTTTCCTTTAAAATATCTTATATCTATTGTAATTTTGCACTGAATGTATTATTTCAGGCCAGAAAACTTTATTTTCTTTAAAAAGAAAATATTTTTAAAATTAAAAAACCTGATTCAGATGTACCTATATTTGCCATAAGACCCTAAGTAATGATTAGAAAATCCTTCTCTTTTCTGTGGGATTGTTAGAAAGCTGATCATACCTTGGTACTCAGTTACATTTCAAATCACCAATAATTTGTGAATGTGGTCACCAGAGAAAACCACAATTCTCCAATGATACTGTCCTGCCTAGAGGCCTGGCCCAGAGTAGGAGAGGCTGTGTTGTTCTCCTGGATTTGTTTGCTGTAGACTCCTCTGACTTAGAGGCACAGTCCACAGTAGGAAAGACTAAAGCCTTTACAGTAGGCACCCTTCACTCAGCCTCTTGTCATCTGGGTGACTATGTGTATTAGCTCCCTCTTGATGCATCACAGATGGCAGAAAAAAATGGAGGCTCAACACAGCACAAGTGTATCATCTCACATCTTCCAGGTGCAGGATTGTGGGTGTGGCTCAAATGGGTCCTCTACTCTGGGTTCAGTCTGCAATTCTCACTGGAATGTGAAAAAGAAATTCTCTCTTTTCCAAGCTTCTGCAGGCTGAGGGCAGAATTCAGCCACTTGCA
>NW_007172202.1:0-736 GCF_000164805.1 Carlito syrichta | reverse complement strand
CTCAAGCTAGTCAAAGTAGAGACCAAAGGGAGGCCCGAAATTCACTTGAATGATTACCACTTATGTATCTTATCCTGAACTGTACTCCACATCTTTAAAATAAAAAAAATAAAAATAAAATATGCTTAAAATAAAAATAAAAATACACCATTTTGCTATTTTAATTCATAATTTTATGTTGGTGAAATATTTTTAATATCTAAGATTTCCAAATACAAAGACCTCCAGCTCAAGGTAGATTAATGTCCTTTCAGAAAACTTTCCTACATAAAGTTATTGTACATACTCATGTCTCCTTGTCATCTGTATTAATTATAAATCACCACAATTATGTTGCACAACAAATAATCATGCCATCTCAATGGCATTATGATAATGATGATGATGAGATGATGATGAGGCCTTTAGGTGATGTAAGCTGGGCTGGCTGGGAGGCTCTGATGTCTGGATGTTGGTTAGTAGTCTTTGTTGACTTTTTATGACTTTGGCTAAGGGCCTCTGTGACTGTTCCATATATTTCTAATACTTCACTTTTGACTAGCCTGGACATGTCTTCCTCATGTTGACAGTAGATGGCAAGCGTAGAAGCTAAAATATTCAAGTACCCTGCTTGTCTCTGTGTCATACTTGCTCACATTTCAAAGTGAAATAGGAGACTAAACTCAGATTCAAGAGATAGTGCACACAACCTTGCCTGTCATATATTGCACTCTAAGGTTACAAGCCAAAGGGTGTA
>NW_007172201.1:0-595 GCF_000164805.1 Carlito syrichta | reverse complement strand
TTAGCAGAATAAATATTTACTTACACAAAGTATTTAGAATTATTTGCAGTAGCATTTAGAGGTCTTTTTGTCTCCATGATGATATAGCATAAAATGATATCCAGCCCCATTCTTCTGTAGGAAGTTCTCCACTTTGCTTGACCATGGCAATTGATCTTTCGTTCTTTTAATGATGTATTTTTGTTTTCTTCCTGTGTCCTACATTCCTTAAAAGTCTCCTTTTTCTCTCAAAGTCTGTGGTCCCCATGAGTCCATTTTCAGCCCCCTTCTCTTCTCCTTCTATAATTTCTCCCCAAGTAATTTTATCTGTTCAGTGGCATCAACTACTATCAGTAAGTGCTGGTGACTTCCCAATACAAATACACACACACACACACACACACACACAGTTTTTTCCAGCCCATGCATCAACTACTATCAGTAATTGCTGGTGACTTCCCAATACAAATACACACACACACACACACACACACACACGAGTTTTTTCCAGCCCATCTCTCTCTTCCAAACTTTGGGCCTCCGTATCAGCTGCCAGCTGTACCTGACCACTTGAACATTCCATAAACAGTCTCAACATATCTAAAATTATGCTCAT
>NW_007172200.1:0-750 GCF_000164805.1 Carlito syrichta | reverse complement strand
AGAGCTGGGCACGGTGGCTCATGCCTGTAATTTTCGCACTTTGGGAGGCTGACGCAGAACGACTGCTTGAGCCCAGGAGTTTGAGACCAACCTGGGCAACATAATGAGACCTCATCTCTACAAAAAATTTCCGGGCATGGTGGCACATACCGTAGTTACAGCTACTCGGGAGGCTGAGGTGGAAGGATTGCCTGAACCTAGGTGGTTGAGGCCACATTGAGCCATGATCATGACACTGCACTGTAGCCTAGGTGACAGAAAGAGACCCTGACTCAAAAATCAAACAATAACAAAAAAAGGAGGCCAGAAGACAGTAGGGGTATATATTCGTAGTGATATATGTAGAAAGCCTGTCAGCTGAGAATTCTGTATCCAGTAAGACCATTCTTCAAAAAGAAAGGAAGCCGGGCTCGGTGGCTCAGCCTGTAATCCCGCGCCTTTGGGAGGCTGAGGTGAGTGGATTGCCTGAGCCCGCGGGTTCGAGACCCGCTTGGGCAGCGAGACTTCATTTTTACAATAAATCAAAAAATCAGCCGGGCGTGGTAGCGCATGCCTGTAATTCCAGTTACTCGGAAGGCTGAGGCGGAAGGATCCCCAGAGCCCGGCAGGTCGAGGCTGCGGTGGCCGGGAGCAGCCACTGCACTCCAGTCTGGGCGACAGAGTGAGACTCCAACTCAAAAAAAAAAAAAAAAAAAAAAAAAAAAAGGAAAAATGAAGACAGTTACAGATAAGTGGAAACTGAGTATGTGT
>NW_007172198.1:0-932 GCF_000164805.1 Carlito syrichta | reverse complement strand
GGTGTACAGCATCCTACAACTTAGGCTTTCCAGTATTCTGTGGCCTTATTAAAATATGTTTTCCCTGCCTGAAATCAAAGAACTTGATCTTTAAGGCTCAAGATCACTTCCAGATCCAAACTGTATTGATTTGAATTATACTAGTTGAGTTTGCCGCAACATTCATATTTATATTACACCATCATTGGTGTATGAAGGGGAACCACCCCTCAAAAAAACAGAATTATCCTTTGGAGGGTGGGACCCTTGTAGTACAGGCTTCCTCTGCAAGGTAAGTATTCTAGGAACCCCTCTGTTTTTACCTCTAAGTTTTGATAAGGTTGCATCACAATTTTCAGAAGAAACATCTTGAGTTGTGGCAGACAGATGATTGGTTCTTCCACTATAACAATGCACTTGCCCATACCACGTTGCGTGTTCAGCAGTTTTAAGGTTAAGGCAAAAGATAACTTGAATCCAGCATTTCGAGGCAGTGGTGGCCGTGAGTGTGCCACTGCACTCCAGCTTGGGCAATAGAGTGAGACTCTGACTCAAAAGAAATTGCAAAACTAAAAACCCAAATTTTTATTAAAAAAGTCCTGTTTGTGTGGGTGGGGGGTCACTCCTTGTATATTTCCTGTATTATATTCAGATCTTGATTTCTCAAGAGAAACTAAAAAATGTGCTCTAACATTAATATCTGAGTTCCAAAATGTTGGATTTATTTTAGATTATTCTCTTTATTTCACATTTCAACAGAAAATTCTGTCAGCTCTATCTTCAACATAAGTATTTGTCCAGGTAGTCTCTTGTTAGCTTTACATACAACACTTTCATCCACATCCTACGTGGTCAATATGTACCCATTCTTGCCCCCAAACTCCCAGTATATTTATGATGTAGGATTTATGGCCACAGCAGCCTCAACCAGCTGGGCTCAGGGGATCCTTCCA
>NW_007172197.1:0-1424 GCF_000164805.1 Carlito syrichta | reverse complement strand
CAATAATTTTCTTCTCCCTGACACCCTGATACTTCCTATGTATTTTTACCGATTCATTTGCTTGTTTGTTCTTGGCATATATTATTATATAACTTAATATAATTTTACTTGTTTACATTGCTTGTAGATTAAATTCATCTCTAGAATATACACTCCAATAAAGAATTCCCATCTGTTTTGTTCAAAACTGCATTCTCAAAGCCTGAGAAAAATTCTGACACACAGAAGTGGTTTAATAAATATTTGTTAAGTGAATCAACAATTAATATTTTGTAGATGGTATGAATTTAGGCATTGAGACTATCGGTTATTCTGTGTTACGGGTATGTGTCCTCTTTCTGTTCCTCTCCTCTCTGCTCTGAGCTTTGAGAGACTGACCTCTCTTACTGCCTCACAGACACACCGTCAGTGTTTACTGTTACTTATGTTCAGTCACTGGGAAGCACTGACAGGAAATTGAACAGCAGGGATAGAAGGGGGTAGAGTGTTTTAGGTAATTCCTCCTCTCATTCCCTTCCTTTTTCACTGTAGGGATCTATTTTGGGATACTGTACTGCTCAGGTTGCCTTTTTCTAAGAGTAATGCTGCCCCTCACCCTTGACCTCAGCTTTTTTAGATGTTAGAATCCTATTGCCCCTTTTGCACCTTCAGATCTCATGGTGTTGGATACCTTGAACAGTTGTTAAATATTTCGTGTGGGTTTTATTAATCTGCTCCCATTTCTGCTAAGAATTTATTTGTTACACTCTCTTTAAATTTGTTTAACTTTTTGGCAAACCCTTTTGAGACTGCTATCTGTTTCCTGCCTGAATTCTGCCTGATAGAAATGCATTGGAATAATGAAAGTTAATATAAATAGCATGAGAACGCAAATGTAACATTGAATTCAGCAGCAGTGTCAAATCAAAAATCTCATGTCAGATATCAATGACTTACCATGTAAATTCAGAAAAATCCTTAAATACTCTGGGGCATAAATATTTTAACTTATCAAATGAAGCTATTGGCTAAAATCTTTTAAGGATCTTTCAACCCTCTACTGCATATCAAATTAATCAAAGAAAAATATTAGAGCAAGATCACATGTGTGCTGGCTGTCTTAACTTTACTAAATGTTACAGAGACCCATTAACGTTTTGAGAGACATGGTATGCAATTCCTCATTCCAACCTTGTGTTTCAATCTCATATTTCACTCTCCATGCCATGACTTCACAGTAGGAGGAATGTAGTTTCCTATACATTGACTTTGAGATTGGCCATGTTACATGTTTGGGTCAGTGAAATGCTACTGGACAAGATGAGAAAAGAGTTGCTAAATAAGCCTAGGAAAGATGGTTTTTGCTGTGTGTGCCTGGTAGGAGAATAACTTGCCAGATACTGGCAAGTTAACTGATCCCACACAAATGTGGAGATACATGGAGC
>NW_007172196.1:0-635 GCF_000164805.1 Carlito syrichta | reverse complement strand
ACGTGCAAGTGGCCAGGTATGGTGGCTTATACCTATTATCCTGACACTTTGGGAGGCCAAGGTGGGGGTTTTTCTTGAGCCCAGGAGTTTGAGACCAGCTTGAGCAACATAGCAAGACCATGTCTCTACAAAATATTAGCCAGGCACGGTGACATGCACCTACAGTCCCAGCTAGTTGGGAGGCTGAGCTGGGAAGATTGCCTGAGCCCAGGAGGTCAAGGCTGTGGTGAGCCATGATCATATCACTGCACTCCAAGCTTGGCAACAGTGTGAGACCCTAATTTTAAAAAAAATGCACAAGAAAAATAATTATTTAAAAAGAGTGTGTATAAAAGGGCAAACTTTGGGAGTTTTCAAAATATATAATATCTTAGCAGCCTTAATTATTATTATGATTCTGAATAATAATAATAATAATAATAGCCAACACTGATTGAGGATTTGTCACATGCTAAATGCTTTAACTGAATAATCTGATTTACTTCTCATACAAACCCCCATGTAGGTACTATTA
This sequence comes from Carlito syrichta, assembly GCF_000164805.1. Classification (NCBI taxonomy): domain Eukaryota; kingdom Metazoa; phylum Chordata; class Mammalia; order Primates; family Tarsiidae; genus Carlito; species Carlito syrichta. Next base: position 121 of record NW_007172196.1, on the reverse strand, counting down.
TTTCTTCCATATTATAGATAAGAAAACTAGCATAGGTCAAGTATTTGTCCAAGGTCACAGATTTTTCTTTCTCTTTGGTTCTACTTGTCCATTATGGCGGGACTGGAGCTCTGCTCTTTGT
>NW_007172195.1:0-529 GCF_000164805.1 Carlito syrichta | reverse complement strand
TAGCTGCTCAGAGCACAACTACATGACCCAAATGCTTCTTGATCACCCTTTAAGATAGGTTGCTTTTATGAATGTAGTTTAAAGAGTTGAAGGATTAATCTAAAAGCTAAAAACAGTCATTTAAAAAATAAAAACTCCTGACACACTTTTTCTATCCATATATTTATTCGACAATTGGTCTACTTATACACCATCTAATGTCAATTCACTTTCTTCATTTTGGGAAAATTTTTTAAATAGCCACAAGAGAAACCTAAATAAACACGGTTTAATAGTTAAATATGAAACAGACTATAAGAAAGAACACCTAATATTAAAGGGAAAATACTTGATGAAATCCAAGTATTAAGTTTATATTATTCTATATGTAGAAATTACTGTAAAGAATGAAAAAGGAATAAAATTATTCCTTAACGAGATGAACTATTGGCCTCCACCACTGCCAATTATAGAACGTATATTTACTTTTGGTCTTATAGACACACAGAACCATTCAAGTCTATATTGCATCATTGAAGTCTTCCATACT
>NW_007172194.1:0-325 GCF_000164805.1 Carlito syrichta | reverse complement strand
TTTTTTTTGAGTTGGAGTCTCACTCTGTTGCCCAGACTGGAGGGGCAGTGGCACGCTCCCGGCCACCGCAGCCTCAACCTGCTGGCTCTGGTGATCCTTCCGCCTCAGCCTTCCAAGTAGCTGGAACTACAGCCATGTGCTACTGTGCTCAACTAATTTTTGATTTATTGTAGAGACGGGGTATCGCCAAGTTGCCCGAACTGGTCTCGAACCCAGGGCCTCAGGTAATCCACTCGCCTCAGCCTCCCAAAGTACTGGGATTACAGGCTGAGCCACTGAGCCCAGCTTCATTTTTCTTTTCTTTTCTTTTTTTTTTTTTTGAGCT
>NW_007172193.1:0-590 GCF_000164805.1 Carlito syrichta | reverse complement strand
TTTGATGTCATCATGACCAGGAGTTATTTAGCATCATGCTGTTAGTGTCATGTCTTTGTGGGCTTTGGGGGGACTTTGTTGGTGTCAATATTATTTTTATTTCATTGTGGTCCGAGAAGGTGCATGGTAGAATTTCAGTCCTTTTAAATTTCTTTATACTTGATTTGTGTCCAATTATGTGGTTGATCTTAGAATATGTTCCATGTGGTGATGAGTAGAATGTGTATTCTGTGGTCTTTGAATGGAGTGTTCTATAGGTATCAATTAAGTCCATTTGGTCCAGAGTCTTATTGAGGTTCTGGATCTCCTTGCTGATTTTTTGTCCTGATGATCTGTCTAAGGTTGTGAGTGGTGTATTAAAGTCCCCAGTTATTATGGTGTTAGAGTCAATGTCTTTCTTTAGTTTTCCTAGAAGTTGCTTTATGGATGTTGGCGCACCTATGTTGGGTGCATATATGTTTAGGATAGATATTTCTTGTTGATGGAGTGAACCTTTTATCATTATGTAGTGGCCCTCTGTATCTTTTTAAATTTTTGATAGCTTTTTTGGTATTTTGTCTGAAATTTGGATCACGACTCCTCCTTCTTTT
>NW_007172192.1:0-1006 GCF_000164805.1 Carlito syrichta | reverse complement strand
CTTATTTGGAGGTCATGTAGTGTCCTGTATGTGAGGACTCTCTTTCCCTTGATTCCTGTTTCGAAACCCTGATTCCTGTTTAGCACTCAGTAAGAAGTCATGTAGATTTTTTTGATAGAAGAACCATGGAAAACAGATTTCTTCCATTTATTAGCAAGAGGAAATGTAGTTTCCTGTATATGATGATTGCTATTACTAACCTTCGTGTCTCTAATCCCTGATTCTTCTTTAGCCGTCAACAAGATGCCCTGAGGATTTTCATTACTGAGAACTCGTATAACACAGATTCCTTATTTTTAGCAACAGCCGTGCAGTTACCTGTATATGAGTACTCCTGTTCACAGATACATGCGTCGAAACCTTGATTCTTGTGTAGATCTTAGGAAGACGACGTATACTTTTTTGGAGATTGAGAAAACATGTCACCCACATTCCTTATTCTTTCTTAGGAAATGTCAGTGCATTTTTCTGTATATGAGCATTTCATTTCCTTAGTTTATGCTGCAAAAACCCAAATTCATGTTAAGCCCTTAGCAAGAAAACATGAAGTTTTATTGGGATGGAGGACACGTGTAAAACAGATTCCTTATACTCCTTTAGCAATAGACAGTGCAGATTCCTGTATATGGGGACTCCCATTATCCAGATACCTACTCTCAAAACCTGAAGGTTGATTATCTCTTAGCAAGACGGTCTTTAGGTTTTTGGGATGGAGGCCTCCTGTAAACAAGATCCCTTATTCTTCCGTAGCAACAGGTCGTGCAATTTCTGTATATGAGGACTCCCTTTACTGAAATTCCTGCTTCGTTCTCAGCAAGACGCAAGATATTTTCTGGTGACCTAGAATTCCAGTTGCTTGGATATCAAGAGAAAGACTCCCATACAGTTCTTGAGGAATTGGACCCTAAGAATCCTGGTTCCTTTTCAAAAGACACACTAAAAATTTGGCGACATAGAAGCCCAGATTGCTGATTAAACCTTATCAAGAAACTGTAGATTAGGCGAT
>NW_007172191.1:0-514 GCF_000164805.1 Carlito syrichta | reverse complement strand
TCTGTGAAGAACGTGTCTTTTTTCCTTTTTTTCTGTGTTTAGTACTTTCTTAAGTGTTTCATGTAGAGGTGGTCTTGTAGCAGTGCAGGTTCTTAGGGATTGGATATCTGGGAAAGATTTTAATTCTCCCTTGCTGATGAAGCTTAACTTGGCTGGGTAGGTTATTCTTGGTTGAGATTGTTTATCTTTTAGGACTTTGAAGGTAGGGCTCCAAGCTCTCCTAGCCTGCAGGGTTTCTGTAGATAAATCTGCTGCTATTCTAATTGGTCTTCCATAGTAGGTGATCTGGCCTTTTTCTCTTGCTGCCTTTAGGATTTTTTTCTTTTTTACCTACTTTGTTTAGGCGAATTATTATGTGTCTGGGAGTTGGTCTTCTCATTTTTTGTCTTTCACGGTTTCTCTGGATCTCTTGTGTTTGAATTTTTGCATCACTGATTAGATAAGGAAAGTTTTCTTGAATAATCTCATGGAAAGTTTGTTCCAGTGTGGTCTCTGTCACTCTTTCTGCCTCAGG
>NW_007172190.1:225019-269183 GCF_000164805.1 Carlito syrichta | reverse complement strand
GGAAGGCGGAAGCGGAAGGATTGCCGGAACCCAGCAGGTCGAGGTTGCGGTGGCCGGGAGCAGCCACTACACTCCAGTCTGGGTGACAGAGTAAGACTTCAACTCAAAAAAAAAAAAAGACACAGACGAGTTTTCTGTGCTATAATTTCCTTCATCTTGGTCAAGTTCTACAAAATACAAGAACTGATACTAGAGCTTTCCTTGGGAATACCAATATGGTCACATAACAAATCTAAATCTAGGAGTTTGAAACCTGTAGCCAAGAACTAGTAGGATTTTATCCCCTTTTCAAAGTTAAAGCATCTTTGAGTTCCTACTTAGGAAAATTTTAGATGGTATGATTTCAGTATGATTCTCTACAGTAAAAAGAAAAAAGATATTGCAGGGTTGTAAAAAAGAAATACATGAAATATATGTAAAATGCATAGTACAGCACATGGCACAAGTATTTAATAAGTTCATACATTTTACTGCATTTTAGCCTGACTTTAAAGGTACATTTTTCTAAATACTTAATCAATATCTAATATTACGATCTTCTTATTTATAAGGCCAGAAACTGAGAATTACATATTTAACTCTTAGACAGAAGATTTTTATATTAATCTTTAAACCACGCATTTGATATTATCCATACATCTAGCTGATATATAATATTTAGTTCATCATTGTAAGGAAATCAAACTCCCCAGAAGGCAGAAATAAGCCCAACTTTAATGAAGAAAGCAACAGTTTCTATTTTTTCCCAACTCTCAGCAGACATGACAGAGGTCCTTCATGCAAGTTACAATTTCCAAGAGTGTATTAAAGTTTTGATAAAAATATCTCAAATTTGATGGTACATATAAAGAGCATCAAACTTCCTCAACTAATTTATGAATATGTGAATAGTGAAATCAGCCCAATACCTCAAAAATATTCTTTAATAAAAATATCAGTATCTAATTTTTAAGTTAAAACTTCATTTTTAAATGTGAGCCTTGATTATTCCCAAGCCTCTAATCCCTAACTAATGCAAGGTAAAGTTTGTTTCATAGTTTAAAATGATAATTACATTAGAAACACATAAATATTAAGAACTTACAGACTAATAGTTAAGAATATGAACAGCGGCAGTGTAAGTTTCACTTATAACATCATTTTAGATTTGGTAATGGAATCTATTATGTGATATAAGGTCCACAGCATTATTATTGCCCCAGGCAGATGTATAAAATACACTTATCTATCATTGCTTTTTTTCCATCACTAAAAACTTATTGTGTAAAGGTAAAAAGAAAGTAGAAATTCACATCACCAAGAATTACATTAATTCATAGTCATCACCATTAGTAAGAGCACATCAATAAAAATTTATCATTACAAAGAGAACACAAATAAAACAGATTATAGGTTATGTACTATACCCACTACAGCACTGGTAAGCTTGCCACTTTCTTCCCTATTCAAAATACATCAGAATTCCAGTAAAGTGACATTACTACAGGAATAACCCTCGATTCAACATCCATATTTCAATGATCATTAAAATCTACCTTATGAACAATAAAACACTTCAGTGACTTTCAACATGGGGGTTGAGAATTGATAGTGTAGTTATATTAGTTGTACAGTTAGTAAAGACTTCAAAAGAATGTTAGAACTGTGGTTTAACTGTCATCTATTCTACTATGTCATCTATTAATTGTCATCTATTTAATTGTCATCTATTCTACTATGGGAAAGGAGAAACAAAAAGTTTCACCAGACAGTTTATAGTGGGATTGGTGAAGTAGAAGAAAAAGATAACTGGATTTTATGGAAATCACAGTATCATATTTTTATCATCTTATAATAAAGATGATAGTGCCATAAATCTTAAGTAGAAAAAGACTAACTGGAGGAGAAGCGGTACATATGAAACAAAAGAATGAGATATTCTCTCAAATGGATTTATGAAAATTCTAAGGTGGTAAATTTCATCACAAACTATAAACTCCGAAGGAAAACCCAACTTTGTTGACAAAGCTACCCAACAGATGGTTGCTGTACTGCCTTCAAGTCATAGCAAACATGCCTGAAGGGCCTGTGCCAGATTATTATTTCTGAAAGAACTTCAACAATAATTACCACACCAAATATTTAGTATTCATGAGGTTCCTGACACTGTTTTAAGCACTGTATGTATTCCTAGGAAGAGGATGAGTTAATTATTATGCTCCTTAAAGAGAAGGAAACAGCACAGATAGGTTATGTAATTTGTCCAAGATAACACAGTTTTTAAGTGGAAGACCCATGACAACCTGGTTCCTAATAACTATCCTAAAACACTGATTACATACTTACTATGTGCCAGGAGAAAATTTTGAGGAAACAAAAACTCAGTAAATTTGGCTATCAGATATAAGGGGGATTAAACACCTCCCTAGAATTTATTTGTAAAAAATTGTGTATTTCTTCTTGTATGCTTAAACTTCAGTCACCTTCAAAGCATTTTCTGTTTGATGCAATATACCTACTGAGACGTTTTTTCCACTGCACAAAACTGTTTTTGAACTTGTCACTTCTGATGTCTTTTAGTGCTTCTGCTATTTTTTGGTTTCACCTCTTCCACACTGGCAAAACGTTACCCTTTAAGGCTTTTTTTCATCTGGGGGGAAACAAAGTCACTCAGGGCGAAAAGGGATGAATAAGGAGGGTGGGGCAAGATGGTTATGTTGTTTATGGTCAAAAACTGCTGAATACTCAGCGCAGTCTTAAGTCACCCATCATGAAATAGGCAAATGCATTGAAAGAATATCCCCCCACCAAAAAGAATTCATGAAGCGAAACACAGCCTCTCACAACACTAGCTGGTACACTGATGGCGATGGGTTTCTAGAAACTTCTAGTGGGGAAAGCCTGCACTACAAGGCGCCAACCCTCCAAAAGATAATTCCGGTTTTGGTTTTTTTTTGTAGTCCCCTCATACACATTTTTTATTTGAAGGGTTAACTATATAGAAGTAAACTTGTCATTATAAATCTTAATAACTCATAATGACAAATTCATAAGGCAGTAATCCTATGAAATCTATAGTTCAGAAAGTAACTTTTAAAACAAAATAAGGCCGGGCACAGTGGCTCAAACCTATAATCCCAGTACTTTGGGAGGCTGTGGTGAGAGAACTGTCTGAGCTCAGGGGTTCAAGACCAGCCTGGGCAACTTGGTGAGACCTTGTCTCTACAATAAAACAAAACATAAGCCAGGCATGGGAGCGCGCACCTGTAGTTCCAGCTACTTGGAAGGCTGAGGCGGAAGGATCACCTGAGCCCAGCAGGTCAAAGCTGCAGTGGCTGTGAGTGTACCACTGCACTCCAGCCTGGGCAACAGAGTGAAACTCCAACTCAAAAAAATCCCCCCCAAACAAAAAAACAAAATCTAGCATAAGATATATAAAACTGCATAAAATGTAAGGATTATTGTTACTAGGCTGTCAAAACTTTCAGTAAACTTTAAGAGAAACAGTCAGTGAAATGACAGAAAATATGAAACATACAATATTTGTCCAAGCACACAGATCACTGGTAGCTACATATGGTATGATATGGCCAACTAAATAATTTTAAAACTGTTAAATAACAACGTATTCACTGTAATAATTCTCAATGATTAATCACACAATAATCAAAATTCCAAAGCTGGCAAAATTATGGCAAAGCCAGTGGAATCATACTCCGATGACAGTATAAACTTGCTCAAGTCTTTGAGGAAGCAAAAATTTGGCAACTTTAGGAACATTTATATCCTTTGATTGGTAATCCACTTGAGATGACTATCCTACAGAAACAACTCAAAATAAGATGCACAGAGATGTCCAATTCAACATTAAAATAGGCAAAAACTGAAAACAATTATTTACCTCTTGGGCATTTAAAATTGAGCAAATTTAATAGTTATTTTTCAACTATCATATAGCCATCAAATATTATTTAATATGAAAAAATACAATACCATAAAAGTAAAATAAACAAAACTAATCTATGATATAATAATTCTGTAAAAAAACCTATTATACACAAACTAGAAGAAAACAAAAATAATACCATTATTTGTTAGTAAGGCAAAACTGAAGTTGATTTCTAATAACACTGTTCTAGCAAGTGTTCAATAAATAAAAGGAAACATGCTAGCCCAACTTATAAAATTAGAAAAAACAATGTTATAAATTTGGAAGAACAAAGTTATAAAATTGGAATAACAAAGGTATAGGTTCTGTTAAGCAATCCAAAGAAGGTTTAGAAATCATATTTGTAAAGTTATGATTGATATTATTGATAAATGTACTGCATACTACAAAAATAACCAAAGCCCATGTGGTATTTCGCCAGTTACAATTATTCTCTCCCTGTCTTTCCCCACCAATATTGTTGAGAATCTCTGGTAATAAGCCTCTATTACTGTTAGAAGTATTTTCTACTTCTTGGGAATAAAGACAAAAAAATGATTGTGAACCACTATTTTTGTTAAGATACAGAATGCAGACATGAGTGGATAGGCAAAGCCCCCGAAACATTTGATTCACATTTGTTCTTGTCGGGGAAAAAAAATGTTTTTACTCACTTTACTATCATTGCCAAAATGCCAACAAGGAAAACAAACCATCACTAAACATGCTTTAAAATGAATATACCAGTTTCAAGGTTGTCAACAAGAATGACTGAAAAGACATATAATACATATTTATAATCATATAATATGTAATATTAATATATTTCTAACATAAAATATTGTATAAAATTATTACAAATATGGATTCACAAATTTCCTGTGAAATGATACTTTAACTTTTTAACCTTGAGAAACACAAAGTAAGATGTTTTGTGAGATTTTTCCTTAGTTATAAATAGGTGACTACTATCCTACTACCTCAACATTAAAAATTATGTAAAGAGAACCTAAAGAATGTTAGACAAATTCTTAGCCTCAAGGAATAGGTGTATAAGATAAACACAGAAATATGAAATGATTCTACAGACCATAGCAATACAAAGTGGGGTTTTTAAAGGGCCCACATTTTAATTACAGAGAATAATATAACAAGTACTATGTGTATCAATTTTTATAAGGATCAGCTGAGTGTCAATTATTGTTTTTCACTGGGTTTTAAGCAAGGGAGGTTCTGGTGAAAATCTAATTTTCAAAAAGGGAGATTCAACTATTTTGCCTTCCAATGACATTTTAATAAGAACAACAAAGAGAAAGAAATGTCAGTTTATAGTCATATTTTATACCGGAAAGAAGAATTTGAAGATCAAATTAGTGGAAATATATACTTGGTGAAATTCACCTGATCTAACATGATCTGACAATTTATCAGCGGAGAACAAATGTATCATTAAAATCTAAGTTCTCCAAAATACAAAAATTTAGGTCGAAAAATGTAGACTATTTCTTTAAAAAGTTAATGCTTGTTACAGAAAGTAGCAGATGTTTGATGTATAACATTTTTATTTTATTTTATTTTTATTCTTTTCTTGAGTCAGGCTCTCACTCTGTCACCCAGGCTGGAGTGCAGTGGCACAATCATGGCTTACCATAGCCTCAACTTTCTGGGTTCAGGTGATCCTTCCACCTCAGCCTCCCAAGTAGCTGGGAATACAGGCCCATGCCACCACATCTGGCTGTTTTTTTATTTTTTTGTAGAGATGAGTTTTTGCTATATTGCTTAAGCTGGTCTCGACCTCCTGGTCTCAAGCAATCCTCCTGACTCGGCCTCCTGAAGTGCCGGGAGTATAGGCATGAGCCATCATGCCCATGCTCATATCATTTAAACGATACTCAGATAGCTTCCAAATCCTGAATACCAATTAAAAGCACCTCCCCCTAATGATTTGTTAAAGAGCTGACCATTTCTACTATTATCTTCGTTTAAAATTAAGAAACAAATACTCCAAATAAAATAAATGCAGGAATTCCTGTGTTACATATTTAATAGATAATACAGTGCCTGAAATCAGAAACATTCTAACAAAGTATGTTTTTAAAAATTTCCAGGAAAGGCAATCAGAAGGCATTATGTACATTACACTTACACACACACACACACACACAGTCCCTGACAGCTCCTTCTTTACTGACAATTAAAAAACACCCAAGTTCTAAATTACCACATTATATTTTAGATAACTTAAAAACTTAATGGCAATAGCATCCTCTCAAAGCAAGATTAAACAAGTCTTAGGAAAGCAGCATACATATCACTGTAGATTAGGAAGATTCTTAGAAATTGTTTTATAAAGAGCAGGATTCTTGATTATTACTCAATTTTTGATGGCCTTAAAAATCTTTCTTAATTCTTTCTTGGCGTGCAGAAAGGTATCTATATTTTTTAAACATACTTTACAAGAGTGTTCTTACAGGTTTTAAAAAAGTATTTACAGTGATTCCTCAAGGGGTTGAAACAATTTAAATAAGATAAAACTGTTACTGCTTTTGTGTTTTAGGGCACTTAACCCTGTAGAGTTGACTTTTAAACAAGCTTTTATAAATTTGGGCACAATAAAAAGACTATTACTTACTGACAAGGGCAATGTCAATAGTTGTAAGTTTCTTCAAACAGGACAAAAAGTGCGCTCAGAGGAAGTCAGTTTTTGTTCTAATTTCAAATATATATTAAATATATGCATTGTGACTGTCTCCACAATTTAAAATCCCTAAAGAATTGTAATTTTCACATTATAATGTAGGGATTAGTCAATAGGCATAAGGTTCATCACGAGTAATCTTTTTTACCCATCAGATTCACAGTGGTTTTGCCCTTGGCCTCACCGGTTTTAAGACTCTCCATTAAGGAAAGACAATTTTAAACTACCTAGGGGCACAAATATAGTCCTCAGCTCCTCCTTCCTCTCCCTCCTCCCAGCTTCGGTTCAAGAATGAGCACAGAAAACAAACACACACACACTCTTCCGGCTCTGGTCCCCTAGGGCACCGATAAAAAGCAAATTATTTCCCTACAGAAATTCTGCTGTCCACCGAAGGAGGCAAAAATTGGGGGAAAATACCAAAATCAATCTGCACCCACACCTAGGCCCCGCCCCACCGCGAAAGAGTGGTGGGTGGCGGGAGGGCGAGGGTGGTAGAAAGGACAGAAAGGGCCGAGACTTCCAGCTCCCAGGTTCTCCACATCCTTCGTTCCATCAGGTCTCCCCGCAGCCAGGGACCCTGACCCTGTTTTCGACCGCGCGTCCAGGTTCTTCTCCCACCCCCAAACCCCCTCCTCCATCACAGACACACGGCCCTCCCCGCTGGAGTGCTGGAACGGGAGACAGAGCGTTCCCCTCCCTGCCCGATCCAAAGGCTGGGGGGCGGAAGAGGGGGGTCGACGTGCGCCCCGAGGACCTCGGAACTGACCTGGGCAGGGGAATAGAATTCGGAGGGAGGGGTCTGCGAGAAGCCGTTATTCCTTTTTCCTCTTCACTGGGAAAGCGCGCGAGGGAGGGGCCGGAACAACGAGCGCTGTTACCTAACGGTCTCGCCCGGCTCGTCAGACTCCTAAAGCCGACTCCGCGCGCACGGCCAGGGTGGCAGCACAGCCACAGACGTCCCTAGGGCTAGGGCCCGCGGCAGGAGTCCCGAGGTGATGAGACGCGGGGGGTGGGGACTACGGTGAGCGACGTCGCCATGTTAGCGCCTTCTTTCTCTGGATCCCTCCAGCCCCTAGTAACGCGGCCCTCTGCCCATCACGACTCACCTTCCCAGGTCACTAATGCATGATCCTTTCGGTTGCCCGGGAGTCCCAAGCACAGCCGTGTTTACAAACTACCCCTGGAGGAAAGGGCTGAACCGCACTTTAAAGGCCACGGGCTCCCACAGGCTTCCGTCCTCTCTCGCGAGATCGGACTGACAACCCTTCTCCCCGCCCCACTCCCGGCATCCCCCCTTTCTTCTCGCGCCCCTCCCCTCCACGCACACGCCCCTTCTTGTCTTCCTTCACAGGGAGCGCCTCCGGGTCAGATGATTCCGTCAGACTTAAGAAAGGCGGGTCTTCAAGAGGGTGGAGGATAGAGGCGGCGGAAACCAAAGAACACTCGGGCGCTGATGATTGGACAAAGGGCCTGAAGGGCGGGAAGCAGCTCTGAAGGGAGCGGGACCAGAGAACCGAAGGAGCGGTGCCTCTGTGAACCAGGAGTTGTGAGGCTGTGATTGGCAGCGGGCGGGAAGCGGGAGGCGAACAGGGGTGTAGGGGCCCCCGAGCAGGCGGCGGTGGAAGGCGGGGGGTGAGCTCTGAAAAGGCTGTGAGCTGCTGGAGGGAAAGTGGGATGAGTCCTCGTAGCCTAACCCCGGGAGCCCGCTATCTCCGTGGCAGTCACTTCCCAGCCCTGGTAGGGCTACCCGGAAAGCTTATCGGGTGAGCTGCGGTTAAAGTGTGGATTGGGAGAGGCGGGGTTTGCTGGTAATTAACCACCACCGTCCCCCCACTCCCCAACCCCTTACACGTCTAAAGAGAAAGCAAGACAAGTCAGTTCGGCAAAGAAAAAGCCTAAACTGTTTTAACCTCATTTTACTAACGTTTTACGGAAACTGATGCTACAGTCTTTTACTTAGAGCCTAGTACAGTGTATTAACATAAATATGTTCGAAGTAACCCACCAAATGGAAATAGTTTCTTCCACTGTATCATGAGAATTTAAGAAAGTGCAAACTTGTTTCAAAGAAAATCCTGCATATTATGGTGTATTCATTCTATTTTATTCATTTTTCTTTATAGATAAAAATGTTAATTTTAATAGAGGTCATTTCAACGTTTTAGAGATGACCAAAGGGCACCAAATTAGCACATGACAAAGAAATGGCACTACTCTTCTCACAATCTGTCCTACTACTTAGTAGGTCGTTGCAATGCCAAAGCAATGTCTGTTAAGTTTGAAATTAGCTTTTTAAAAAAGAAAGAAGGGAGGGCACACCTCATCAATAAGGGTACCTGCACAATGAACATTTATATACTTACCTCTGAATTGTACCCCATAATTTCAAAATAAAAGTTAAAAGAAGAAAAAAATCGCTTAACACGAGGACAAAAGAGATCATCTTTACAGCTCAAATATTGACATAGATACGCCCCAAACACAAAGAAGTACGGGGAAAACATTTCTTCTTCTTTTTTTTTTTTTTTTGAGTCGGAGTCTCACTGTCTCCCAGGCTGAACTGCAGTGGCACGCTCACGGCCACCGCAGCCTCAACCTGCTGGGCTCAAGAGATTCTTCTGCCTCAGCCTTCCAAGTAGCTGAAACTACAGGTATGTGCCACCATGCTTGGCTCATTTTTCTTGATTTATTATAGAGATGAGATCTCGCCAAGTTGCCCAGTCTGGCTCGAACCCGTGGGTTCAGGCAATCCTTTCACCTCGGCCTCCCAAAGTGCTGGAATTACAGACGTGAGCCACCATGCCCGGCCAGAACATTTCTTAATGTTGCTTTATGATTCTCTATACAACCTAAGGATTTCCGTGTTAATTTTAGGGATATTGGTTCTCCAATAAATAGAAGGCACAAGTTGAAAAGTATGTAGTGCCTTCTGTAAAAATTTGCATTAGCTATTTAAAAAAGAGCAAGTTTTTTTCAGTGCCTTATATTTTTCCATGTAACAAATGTTGATTTCTAGTCTATAACATAATTAGGAATTAGTTTATGTGTTAACATAAAATACTCCTGCCGGGCGCAGTGGCTCAACCCTGTAAACCTTGGGAGGCAGAGGCGAGAAGATTGCCTGAGCTCAGGGGTTCGAGACCAGCCTGGGAAACTTGGTGAGACCTCATCTCTACAATAAATCAAAAAGCTAGGCATGTTAGCACATGCCTGTAGTTCCAGCTACTTGGAAGGCTGAGGCAGAAGGATTGCCTGAGCCCAGCAGGTCGAAGCTGCGTTGGCCATGAGTGTGCCACTGCACTTCAGCCTGGGAGACAGAATGAGACTCCAACTCAAAAAACAAAAACAAAAAAAAACCCACTTCCAAAATTGTTGGACTTGTGGGGAATAGGATTTAGGAGTTAATGACCCTGAAGTTCAATAATGATATCTGGCTTAAAAGTGAAATTGTAACGGCACTGGACCTTTTAATCAGTTTCTGTACTGTGTATGTGCATGTAAGCCAATTCCATCCTCTTTTAAAACTAATTTTACCTATCAAACTTTAATTATTTACCATACGAAGGGTATAGAGAAATAAGCCAAATTAACACCATTTAGTTCTTAAAATGGAAGTACCATCACTATGTAACAGTAGCATTGTAGTACTGTTAGTGTAGTGTAACACCGATTATATCCACAAAACCTCACAGCTCAGATTACTGATGATGAAAACAATGACTGACAAAATGTGTGATTGACCTCACACTTGTTAGATCTAGAAAATATGTGCAGGCAGGGTGGTTCATGCCTTTAATCCCAGCACTTTGAGAAGCCAAGGTGGAGGGGTAGCCTGAGGCCAGGGGTTTGAGACCAGCTTGAGCAACATAGTAAGACCCCATCTCTATAAATAATGATTAAAATTTTTTAAAAGGCAACATTCACTAAAATGATGCTTCTCTCTCTATTCCCCAAAACATCTAGTGTGAGAAAAAGAACTGTAACTGTTATGCTATTTTAAAGGTGGTTAGGTCAATCAGATTTATTTAAGCAATTGTTTTTCCATTCACATACATTGAAAATTTGAAATTATTTTCTCCAGTTTTGATTTTCAATTAGCAGTAACTTTGGTTTAAATTTCTCTTCTTCATTTCTACTTCTCCATTCTGTTTTAATTATCTACATAATGCACTAAAGGGACATGTTATTTTAAAGAAAATCTTCCAGAAGTTCTTTTAGACAAGGGAAGACTCATTTAGTAATATGAATAGCACTCTGATATGTTTTGAGATTTCAGTTTTAGCCAGTTTTCTAAAGAGAAGGTATACCTAAAGTAGGGAAAAAAATAAAGGCAATCAGGGAAAAAGACAAGTGTAAACTTCGCAAATCTGTTATATATGCATGTTGGCAGATCGGCAGCTAACAAAGGGCCTTGCTTGATCTATATGCTTCTAGTTCCACAATAGCTCCTTAATTATAGCTTTTCTGCAAATGAGGAAAACATTCAGCATAGCCAAAATGAATGCAGTCACTATTTTTAATTCTGGTCCCATGAACTTGTCTCACTATTTATCTGTATCTTCATAAAATGCTGTGTTTTTCTATTTTCATTCTCACTTCCTCATTCCTCAGTATCCCTAACAGTCCTAAAGTTCTCCACAATTTCCCTTTACAAATGTAGCAAATTTCTTCTGGACCCCTTCTTTGCCTGTCGTATTGCTCCATAAATGCATTTACCCAACTTATTTCTAGGACAATCAGTAAGGGCTTGTGAATCTACTTTAAGAACCCAGCATGACTTCTAAATAAAACCAGTATCTCTTAGATACAAAAAGAGGCTATTTGAAGAAAACTCATTTCTACCACAAAAGTGCTCATTACTAAATACCACAAGAGCCAATGGTTGCCTCCAAATGCTCTCAAAACCTTCCAAATGCCACAGAATGTGGCATTTACATCTTGTTTCGAGGTATGATAGGTCTGTTAATCTATTAATCTGTTATTGCTCACAAAAATTCTAAAACCCTGTCCAAATATGTATGCATACATCTCCCTTTCTACTCCCCCCCCAATTTACAGAAGAGAGAGAATTTACCAAATATAGTTTCTGCTTGTCTGTAGCTAAATAAAACATAGAATACTCCAGGGCACCCTGTCTGTTTTGCATAACTAGACCTGTAGGGTTCCGAAAGAGTCCCTATAGTTTCATGGTATCCTCAATGTGCAGCCCAGCACAGAGGATTAGCTGGAATTTTATTAGTGGGATCATAGGGTGAAGGAAGCAGGATGTGGTTACCTACCTGATATTGAAGAGACAGTGTGATCCCAGACATTGTATTAATAGTTGACTTTTTGGTAGCTTCTATCTCATGGCAGATCTTTTCTTCCTTCTGACAGCTCAGGGTTTTCCTGCACGTTGCTGAAATCGCCTACCTTATAGTAACCTCTCAGCACCCGTCCTTGTGGAAATTTTCATTCAGAACATTCCAAATTGGATGGCCACCCTCCAACCCAATCCTTGGTTCCTCTAAAGAATTTATAATTAATGGTGTATGGCATTGTGGGGAAAGAGCGAGAGAGCTATATTTCTCTTTAAATCATACCAGTTAGCTTATGGTAGCTTCCATAAGACCAGCCCAGAGAGAGAATGGAATTTTTTTTTTTTTTTTTTGAGTTGGAGTCTCACTGTTGCCCAGGCTGGAGTGCAGTGGCACACTCACAGCCACCACAACCTCAACCTGCTGACTCAGGCAAGCCTTCTGCCTCAGCCTTCCAAGTAACTGAACTACAGGCATGCGCCACCAAATCCAGCTAATTTTTTGATTTATTGTAGAGATAAGGTCTCACCAAGTTGCCCAGACTGGTCTCGAACCCTGGGACTCAGGCAATCTTCTCACCTCAGCCTCCCAAAGTGCTGGGATTACAGGCTTGAGTCACCGCACCCGGCTGAGAATGGAATTTAAGGACCTTGATACCAAGGCCTCCTTTTATCACTCATCTGACTCCCTAGAAAGGATTGTCATCATTATATGCTCTTATACAATGTTAGTTTATCAAAGAAAGTAGATTGAACCACTCCTAGTGTATAGTGGCATCCCAGTGTTCACTCTTTATGGCTCTTCATGACTAATCTATTTGTCAACCTGAGGCCCACACAATACCAAAGTCATGAAATCCTTATGCCAGTAGCCAAGGGAAGTCTGTCTGCTCATTAGTCTAGCTCCTTAGGCTAACACCCTGCTCTTTTCAGTTACCTTCTTACCTTGGATACGGCTTCTTAAGTCAACCATGGCCACCTAAGTCAACTATCAATTGAATGCTCCTTACTCATAAAGCATCTGTATTTACTGAGCACGAACATTCCAGGTTCTGGCTCTGAGGATACAAATATAAAGGAAACAAAGTTCTTTAAGGGGCCTCTCATGATGAGGCATGGGGGGAGGGGAAGACATATAACATATATAAGCAGTAAGATAATTTAAATTGTGTTAAGTACTAAGGAGAAAACAGAACAAGAGTTGTGATAACATACAATATTATAAGCTTGCTTTTTAATACAATTTTAGAGAACTTGAGAATAACAGAAATTTTAGAGAGCTCTAGAAAGGTGGGAAAATTCTGTTAAATTGTCCTTTAGGTACGAGTCTGGAGGGAACAATACTGAATGTCCAGCAGCTGAGACACTCGGCCAACCTATGTAGGAAGCAAACCCTGAGACTCAACTAGAGAGGAAATCCTGAAATCTGCATGACTGGGAGGTGCTGACTGAAAGCCACTGCCAACAACCATGGGTCCTCTGTCAGGAGTTTCTCTGCCAAGATCAGGTGTAGGCTGCTAGCACATGCTAACAGAAAACACCAAACTTTATGAGATTTATGAGACCCTATTGATCCTAGGGACTCTCTTTAATTCTTCTATTCAATATTTCAGCTCCCTTGAGAAAGAAGATCTATGTTACTAAACATCTCAGAATTACACATTACTTAAGCTAATTCAGAAGAAGAACAGATTCTTGTGAGGACCCTAGGCCAAATTTTAGAGATAATAGATTGATAGTTGAAAGAATGTGACCGAGGGAGATAAGGTTACCCTCAGTTTACAAAACTGTCATTTTTTTCCCCTAGATTTTTTTTCTTT
Organism: Carlito syrichta; assembly: GCF_000164805.1. Lineage (NCBI taxonomy): Eukaryota > Metazoa > Chordata > Mammalia > Primates > Tarsiidae > Carlito > Carlito syrichta. The sequence goes on along the minus strand of NW_007172190.1, from coordinate 255,459 downwards.
AAGGTTCAGAAGGTACACATGCATATTTGTTACATGGACATATGGTGTAGTGGTAGGAACTGGGTATCAGGTGGCCCATTCCCCAGATAAGATTTGGCATTTCTGTAAGAGTTGTAAGTCAACTGTCATTTATTGAAAACTGTTTTCTCACTGACAGATTAGAACAGTGATTGTCTCATTTTTTGGTTTTGGGGCTTTAAAAACCATAACAAGACATTAACATAAGTAGCATTTTAAAAAACAAAATCCTCTAGGCATGGCTCACGCCTATAATTCCAGCACTTTGGAAAGTCAAAGTGGGAGCACTACTTGAGCCAAAGAGTTTGAGACCAGCTTAGGCAACACTGCAAGACCTCATCTCCACACACACACACACACACAGTGGTGGCACACACTTGTAGTCCCAGCTACTTGGGGGGCTAAGGCAGGAGGATCACCTGAATCCAGGAGATCAAGGTATGCCGTGATCATGCTCTGCACTCCAGCCTGGGCAACACAGAGTGAGACCATGACTCAAAACAAACAAACAACAACACAAAAAAACCCTATATTTCCTAAAACAATGCCAAAATAGAATGGCATTGTTTTAATTTTTATAAATTGCTGTCACACTTTTTTTTTTTTTTTTTTTGACTCAAGTTCTCACGCTGTCACTCAGGCTGGAGTACAGGGGCACGATTACAGCTCACTGTAGCCTCCACCTCCTGGATTCAGGCAGTCCTCCTGTTCAGCCTCCCAAGCAGTTGAGACTACAGATGCACACCACCATACCTGCCTTTTTTTTTTTTTAAATAAAGACAAGATCTTGCTATGTTGCCTAGGCTGGTCTCAAACTCCCAGGCTCAAGCAGTCCTCCCACCTCAGCTTCCCAAAGTGCTGGGATTACAGGTGTGAGCCACCACCATACCCGGCCTGCAGTGTTGCTTTTTTTTTGAGTTGGAGTCTCACTCTGTCACCCAAGCTGTATCATAACAATACGAACCTTTCATCTCTCAAACACCTAATACACAAACCAATCCTACTGGTCACAGCACCACAGCCTCGGCCTGATGGGCTGTGTTTCTTCTGCCTCAGCCTTCCAAGTAGCTGGAACTACAGGCATATTCCACCACCCCCAGCTAGTTTTTAAATTTATTCTAGAGACGAAGTCTTGCCAAATTGCCCAGGCTGATCTTGAACCCTGTGCTCAGGCAATCCTCTCACCTACACCTCCCAAAGTGCTGGGATTACAAGTATGAGCCACTGTGTGGTCGGTGTAATGTTTCTTAATAGAAGACAGCTGTATTTTTGTATCTGCTTCTGCATTTGATCTGTTGTGATATATTTTAAAGTACATAATAAACACATAGCCTCACTCAGCTACGTATTGGAAGAGGGTGGACTTCCCAAGTCCTCTGAAAGTGTCGCTTCCTCCCAGAACTTATCAGATCACATTTTGAGAATCACTGGGTTGACAGTACATTTTAATGTAAGGGGAAAGAAATTCTCTCAATAAACAAGTTGACAGCTTTTTAAAAGAAGTCTGGTCATGGCTTGCTAGAAATTGTCATATTCTATTATAGTGCTTCTCAAAGTTTAAAATGTATACAAATCATGAGATCTGTGTTAAAATGCATATTGATTCAGCAGATGTAAGGCGAGGCGGCCAGAAGTTCCCAGGTGATGTCAGTGTTGCTCATCCACGGACCTCACTTTGAGTGCCAAACTCTAATACATTAAGTTATACATACCATCAGGAAGTCTTATAGGAGTGTGTGCAAATAAACTGTGCGTATGGGGGTGGAAGTGTTGGCAGGCTAGGGATGGTGGAGGAAACATAGGAGCATAAATTCATGCTGTGCTTTTTGGGGGGTAAATCCTATATTATAAGTTTTGGCTATTATTTATTAACTATCTGTTCAAATCAACCCAAGGCATGTTGCTGTTGCCAGAGACAGAATCAAATTGCCATGTTTGTTGAGCCAGGGGAGGATGGCATTTGATCTGAAAAAAGTTTAATAGAAAAAAAGATGAAGTTACTTGCCCTTAATAATGTAAAGAATTGGGCAAGAACTCCTAGACTTCAAGCAATCCTCCCACCTAAGCCTAAGTGCTAAGATTACAGGCATGAGCCACTGTGCTTAGCTGAGTCCATAACATATCAGTAGAATAACACCATGAAACAAGTAAATTAATATGCCTAACACCCAAACCAATCCATATTGGCTAAACTTACCTAAGAGAACATGAGATTTACAGCAGAAGCATGAGTATAGTTTCTTTCTCAAATGTTATTTCCCATATGTCTACAATCCTTCCTTAAAATTAACTGCAATAACATTTATTTCTACCCAGCAACTTGACCATAAACATTGATCATTCTTTGAACCTACCAATCTTCAATATCTTCAACTCTGAAATTCTTTTAATTTCATGTGTATTTTTGGCTCTTACTGAAATGAATCTTCAACATTACCGAAACCTCTGGGCTCTTGACCCCTCCTCTTTTATTTCAATTTATCATCCTTATTGTGTCTTCACTGGTTCCTTACCCTGTTTGAAGTTCATAGGTCATACTGTTAAACAACATGCTTGTTTGCTATCTGCCTAGAGTCCCCAGCCTGATAATGCTCACTGCTCTTTACATCAGTTTATGTTAACAAGCTTCCCAACATTGCTGGAGAGTCACAAAATTAGGTTCATGATGTTCACTACAAATTCGTTATCTACCTGGAGTTGGATCCTTACTGCTGCTCTACCCTTCTTTTATTCACATCTACTTCATTCTTGTACACACCTTCTCTCTTTTAAAGTCCACAAGTTTATATGTAAAATTTTGTATTTAAAGTGATATAAAAAGCCAAGATGCATCATTTCCCCCAAATCAGCTTTCTCGTCATCCTTAAAATAGTCACACCAAAAAATCAAAGTATGGGCTGTGAATTAAGAAAAACCTCAATTTGGACCCTGATTTTGCCAATTTATGGCTATGTGATTTTGGGGATTGTTTAACCCCTCTGAGTCAATTTTTCTTTGCATCTTGGAAATTCTCAATTTTACAGCATTGTCATGAGGGTTAAATGACAGCATATAAAAAGCCTCTAGCATAGGCAGAAACACTTATTAGATGTACACATCCTCTTCTCTCCTAACTGGTTCCTGAGATCTAGGAATTACATCTTACTGATACTACTTTTGCAGATTCTTTGTAAAATACAGTTGAACCCTGAATAATGAGGGGTTAGGAACATGGAAACTCCTGTGCAGTTAAAAATTCATATACAGCTTTTGACTCCCACAAAACTTAATAGCTTACTGCTGATTAATACATCAGCCTTACTGATTAATACATAAAGTCAATAAACACATTTTGTATGTTACATGCATATTGCATACTGTATTCTTACAATAAAGTAACCTAGAGAAAAGAAAATCTTAAGAAAATCATAAGGAAAATACATTTACAGTACTGTACCGTATTTATTGATACTGTAAGTTGACATCTGTTTACAAGATGAATCTTCTGAAATGGTGGCTCAACTGGAGCTGCAGACTTCTACCTACAGTATGTATCAAGCCATTCAACTTTTTCTTGTAATGACTTTTCTTTGCTTCTTATGACCACTTGCAGCATCACTAGTGGCACTTTGTATGGAAACCACCGTGTTATTCAAGGTTTACAACACTGCACTAAATATAGTCCTTTGACACACAGTTTACTGGAGAGACAAATGGCCTACACAAAGATTAGTGTCACAAATGCAAAAAGCAGATACTTGCAACACCTGAGCTAACCACAGTAGCAAATAGTGGTAGCTAAAAAATTATTACAGTAGTACAGTATGTACTAATTTTATGCAGTTATGATATACAGCATGTTTATTTCTCTTGACTGAGAATGGTGCTATGTAGTCTGTGTGAATAAGCTTTGATAAATTTAAAAAATTTTTGTAGACAAAGTCTACAAAAGTCCTAAACTTTTATAGATTTGTGTATATTTTATGGTAGTAAATGATAGAGTAGTAGCTGTTGTTTTATGCACTTATGACAAATTTTTCTTAATTTGTTATTTCTGATAGTTTTTCCAAATTGTTGCAAATCTCCAAATCTTCTAACACATTTATTGAAAAAAATCTGTGTATAAGTGGATCTACACAGTTCAAACCTATTTTCTAAGGGTCAAGTGTATACACTGCCACTGTCCCAGACTAGGCCCTTATTACCTCTCAGCAAAGCTACTAATAGTAAACGCTGTTCATTGCAGGTTCCAGTTCATCCCACACTTGTCTTACATTAGACTTTCTAAAACATAGCTCTAAAACTTTCAAGGGCTGCCTACAGTAACAAAAGTAAAACCCACACTTTTTTTTTTTAGATGAGGTCTTGCTATGTTGCTATGTTGCCTAGGCTGGTCTGGGCTCAACAAATTCTCCCGCTTTGGGCCTCCCAAAGTCCTTGGATTACAAGCATGAGCCACAACGCCTGGCCTATACTCTTCCATCTGCCAGTTTGGCCTCAGTCTATCTTTGCAGCCTTATCTTAGACCATTTCCCTCTTATACTCAGACAACTCCTTGTTTCTCATATACCAGTGCTTTGCTTTGATTTTCCCTTCCCTCATGCTGTTCTAGTGCCAAGACACCCTTTTCTTCTGGCTGTCCTTATTATATCAGTTCTTTAAGGTTATGTTAAAGTATAGACTTTAACACTTTTAGCACTTTTTCATATGATTCCTTTGCTGGAAAATTATGTCTACTCCCTTTGAACATCTTAGCACTTATTGCCACTCTTGTGAAAGTCACCATTTTACTCCGAATTTTGTTTGCATATATTTCTAGTGTTTGTGACTAGAAGATAATTTTCTCTTTAGTTTAAAGACAGATTTCATACTTCTATATTTTGAGATAATCCCAAAAGCATTAAAATATCAGTTTTGCATTAAGGAAATAACATATTACCAAATAAAAAGTATACCTGAAAAGCCTTTAGAAACAGCATATAACAGCAATAAATAGTAAAATTTGCACTCTACCACTCTAGGGTGCTCTTACCCACTAGAGTTTTTAAATAGACCAGCTCTTATCAATATGGAAAATACATTTCACATTTGATGGGAAAAAACATCTTCAGCCTCTCTTAAGAAACTAAGATGTTAGTAAAAAGCATTAATCATGAATATTTACTTGCAAGCATTAATCAAAAACTAAGGCAAGTAATACTTCCTTATAAAAATGGTGCTAACAGAGTAGATGCATTGCAGTGATGTACTTTCAACGTCAGAATTTTGTTATTAGAATAAAAGTAAAATAGTAAGTATATTTTCCAGGATGTTGAACTCTTGATGTAGTATTTCCTTTCCCATTTTATGTAAAATAGTCCATAGTGAAACTTTTGAGTTATTGTTTTTTCTGAAGGCTTTTTTTTTTTTTTTTGCTCAGTAATCTGAAGACTGTGCAGCTACAGCTCAGGTATTTTCATTCTCAGGAGATTCCCTCAGCTGGAGCATCTTTTACAAGATACCTAATTCTAGAATCAATGTTTCAGGCTTTTTCAACCACCAAACCAGCACCAAGAATAGGTCTTTAGGAAGACTGATTTTATTTAAAATACACTTGGAACAGAGTACTAGTTATTCTAAATGTTTCTCTATGATTTTAAAAATGTTTTTATAATATGTACTTTGTATTACATAGTATAGTACTTCCTTAATTATAGTAAAATACATGTGAACTTTGCCATTTACACCATCTTAAAGTATACAATTCAGGGACATTTCGTATATTTACAATGCTGTGCAAACACCACCACGATCTAACTCATCACATTTTTATAACCCCAAAAGGAGACCCCACACCCATCTCCCCTTTCCCTAGTCCCTGATAACCACTAATTGGCTTTGTTGCTATGGATTTGCCCATTTTGGATATTTCACATAAATAGAAGCATACAGTATGTGGCCTTTTGTGTCTGGCTTCTTTCATTAAGCATGCTTTCAAGGTTCACCCATGTTTATTTAGCATATATCAGCACCTCACTCCTTTTTATGGTTGAATATTCCATTATGTGGACATAACACGTTTTGCTTATCCATTCATCAGTTCACGAACATTTGGTTGTTTCCATCTTTTGGTTATTATATATAGTGCTATTAGTATTTGTTTATAGGTTTTTGTGTGAATACCTATTTTCAATTCTTTTGGGTAATTAACATGAATGCCCACATTTCAAGCAGAAAATCAAGCATGGAAGAGCTGGGTTACACAGTAGTGCTTTCTGTATACATTGCTGAGTCTAAATATTGAGTAATGCTGCTCAAGAAAATAGTTTAGGCTCTAGGAATTTCATATTTAATATAGATTAGATGACTCGTCAACTAAAAAGTTGTAGCAACTCAGCTCTTGTTTCACTTTATAGAAGGCATCAAAACTATGCACAAAAATTGCCCAGGAAGCCTTTTAAAAAATGCAGATTACTAAGTCTCATGGCCAAAGAGTCTAATTCAGTAGGTCCAGAGCTGAAGGATTTGTTTTTAAAATAAACAAGCATCTGAGGTGATTCTGATGGAGGTAGTCTTCCTACGACACTTAAGAAACTCTGGTAACTGACTGCTTTCTCAGGTGAAATCAAATTAGGTAAAGGACACCAAAGAAGTATCTTCCCTAATTGTCATCTGAACCTTCAAATAAGTTCTGAAACTTAGAAGACAAATAATAATACAATGTATTTGTTAGGGTGAAAAACTCACTCTTTCTATAGTAGCACCACTTTTTTCCTTTTAATGGGAAAAGTGTGACCAAGAAGCAACATGAAGTATCAGAAGCAAAACACTGTTAAACCACCTATCATTCCCAAGATTCCCATTATAATTAAATATATCAGCAGCAGTGATAAGAACTTTAACAAATTTTGGCTTTAAAAATGTAGCCAATTCAGTTTACTTTTTGATATTTGGTTTTTAATAGAATCTTCTTCAAGTAAGAAAGTAGCTGCTAGTTAGATTGAGTCCCTTCTGAGAAGACATATAAGATTCATTATATAAACACAATTATTTAATGTGAGACTTACTGAAAAACAAACAAAAAAAATCACATTAGTTCCCAGTTTAAGGCTTCACTTCCTAAAGGGCTACATTATTTATTTTTAGAACCAGCTGCTTAAGAACACCACCAGCTGCTTAAGAACAACCAAGTCAGTCCTGAAAAGTGATTCTGCATCCAAGTATTCTAATTCATGCTAGATCTAAAAAACACAAAACCATCTTGAGCATTAACTATCTTTGTTAATTAATCATATTTCATAGAAGCTTAAAACACTCAAACAGTACACCTTTATATGAATAAACAGAAGTCCTATGAATTACAATGTGCAGAACACTATATAAAATAATTCCCATAAAAAATACATTGGGATATTTGCCATCAGTGGGGCCACTGCTATAGCTTCCTCTGAATTGAACAGCATCTGCCTGAATGCATGTTCTTCCTTGTGATTATCTAAATTTAGTATAAGTACAAATCACAGCAAAAATTAAAGTTTTCATCTTTAATGAAATGACTTTGGAAATAACGTACATTTCCATGACACCAACACTACAGTTTTCGGAGTCACAGTAAGATACACAGAATTACATCCGTACTTAATATGAATGCCAACATTTCAAGGAGTAATTTGTTACATGGCAAACAAAATCAAGAAAGCAACCATCAAACAAAAAAGACCCATGGCTTCAGACAAAGCAAATCCCAGGATAGCATATGAGAACAGCTGCTGCTTCAGCGAAGGGTTTCTAAAAGAGACCACAAATGACTATTACTTGGAAATATGAGTTTTAACATGTTTGGTAAATGTTAAAGAGTTGTATTGCTAGTGTGGGGATCTTTGTAAACTAAAAAATCTACTAGAAGAGTATTTGCCTATGTGTCTTTTCCATCTATCTTGACATCCCTTTCCTCCCAATCCTAGTCATACAGCATAAAGGTAGGGAGCTGTCTCTGTATGCCAATATAAATGGTTAGTTTTCATTCATGTTGAAGAGTTCTTACATCCTTCTTGTTCTATACATTTTAAGTATGTTCTATACCTTACAAGATCTGACAGTTTAGAAATAAGGTCTTAAATCATAAAATATAATGGATACTTTTAAAGAATGTGCCCTATTAATTATATTCCCAATATAGCTTACCCAATTAGGGATGCAGATTCTTAAGTCAGACTGAGTTAAAATTAATCTTCTGACATTTACCAGCTATGACCTGGGCAAGTAAGGTAACCTCTGTGCCTCTGGTCCTTCATAGGTAAAGTATAACCTCAAGGGGAGTTACAAAGATTAAGTGAGATAATGCATACAAAGCCCTTTAAATATAATACAAGACACAGAGTAGGCACTTAATTCAAAGTAGCTATTACCATTTGAGTAGTTTTCCAAATTTCCAACTATTTCAAGCACATTCTTTAACTTATTCAAGGATAGAAATGATTACCTGGCATAACCAATGATAAGGCTGCCAAAGACTGTTCCAATACCAGCACCAGAACCAGCCACTCCTACTGTTGCAGCACCTGCACCAATAAATTTGGCAGCAGTATCAATGTCTCTGCTGATTGCACTGGTCTGAAACTCCCTTTGGATTAGCTGAGACACACCATTCTGGGCCCCATTAAATACTGTAGAGCCCTAGAGAATAGGAAATAAACACAAAGGTCAAATCAGCAATCACAATTATTTTAATTACTATACTATTAAAATGATAACTACTTCTCAATTTTGTAGCTGAATGTCAACAGGCAGTAGTATGACACAATAGAAGAATCAAAAGTTTAGTTTAATTCTGATCTTGCTCAATAGGGATAACAGTATCTATGCCTTATAAAGGTGTTAAAAGTTAAGAAACAAGATCTAGAAATATACTTTTCAACAGAGTAGCGTTTTTCAATAACTGTAGCTTATCTTAAATATAGGCAATCCAAAGCCTTAGACTTAAATATAATTCTGACTGTAGTATTTTTTGACCAATTCAGGTGGATAATGTTTTGGATAGAAAGTTTCTCTCACTGGCTCATCTTCTACATATTTTTTGGATAAAGGGGTGGAAAAGGATTGCCCTCTAACTATTCATTAATGAGGTTTTTCCCCCTTCATCCTGATTAAAACCTTAAGACTTACTTGGTAGTGTTATCTAATTTCTATTATTGCTACTATTACCTCTGCAGTCCTAGTCTCCGGTCGAGTTAACACTGACGCAGAAATTGGTCTGTATGCAACTCTGGATCCAACTCGGATCTATTAATGAAAAAAAGACTCCAAGTATTAAGTATGAATACAGACAAGATTTCAATGATCTTTCTTCTACCATGAGTCTTAAAAAACAAGAAGCAAAAATGAATCAGAGATTTTTTTGTACTAATTCTTTGCCCTTTGGTCACTTTCAATACATAAAGCAACTTTAATAAAGTTTCGTGCTAATGAATTGTAAAGCTTGCTACATAATCTGTTTGTAATTTGCTGAATAAAAAATCTAAGAAGTTCTTTTAAAAGCGAGGAAGAATTGCTTTTAACATTTCAATTATTGTAGTGCCATAATTCTGGTTAGAAAAACAGCAATAAACTCTACATTCTTAGATAAGTTTAAGTGGACCAACAAGTATATTAACAGTGTCACTATAAATGTGACCGCTAATCATAATTTTTTTTTTAAGTAGCTTAAGCAATTTTACATCAGTTTAGGGATAGTGAATGAAATACTATGATCATAAGACAAATCCGGTCTAGCTTCCCTGTCCTTGAGTGTCCACAAAACTAAGGTCACAGTAAATCCTTCAGAACCAAGACCTGATTTTTAACACAAATCCCAGATTTAGATTTCACTTAAAGCCTGCAAAATCGTTATGGAAATAAAACTCCAGAGGCAGGAAGAAAGACTGGGCTCCCCACCATCTCCTTCCGCCCCCACACGGTGAGGTAAAGTCCCTCCCTCTGCAGCGCCGAGTTTGACCTACAGATTAGAGAGCGCTGCCGCGGTGAATTAGGCCTCAGCAGCCCCCCACAGTACCCCAACCTTTGGGTCGACCCCAATACAACACAGAACAAGGAGGTGGGGAAGGGGCCGCTCCGGGGTTAGGGGCAAGGAGCGTTTGATCTACACCGAGTGGGGCCTGACAGCTAGGCCTCGGTTGCTCTCCACCTCCCTGGTGGAGAGGAGGAGAGGGCTGAGATGCCCCAGGATTGGGAGGAAAGGGAAGAAAGGGGCACGGGGTTAAGGGGAGAGCTGCTCCCGAGGGAACGGCGTGCTCCGTCCGAAGGTTGCCCCATTCAACAACGTGGACGCTCCAGGCGCGGAGGCCCGGCCTTCAGTTCCCAGCCCTGCCTGGGCTACGCACCAGAGCAGGGGTGCAGGCGAGCTTGGCGCAGGCGAACATCTTACACTCCTCGGGGCGGTGCGGCTGGAGGACTTGGGTGACAGGCGACGTGGGCTCCTCTCCCGCTTCCTCTCTGCGGAGGCAAAGAGGCTTAAGGTCAAGCACCCTCCAGGGGCCTGTCCTTCCCACCCAGGCCCCACGAGCTCCCGTCAGCCTGGGCCCCGCGCCCAGTGGGGCTCAGACATAATGAATGGGTCCCTACTGGGCGCTGCTCTGCCCCTGCCAGGTCAAGGCAAGCCAGGCTCCCGCGCCCTCCGCTTACCTTCCCGGGAGGTATCGGCGGCACACACGGCGGCAGAGGTCGAAAGAGTGGGGCTAGGTGCGCAGGCGCAGTCGGGCTCTTATGCGCTCCCCAGCACCCGGATGGAGAAGGCGGGGTTTTGGATGCGACAGGGAAGACGCTCAAGGTCACTTTGTAACAACTTTATTAGTAAGCAGCCGAGAAAGACAACGACAGCTACCCGGTGATAAGGCCGGCAGGGAGGGTAAAGGGGAGACAAAAAGAAGAAATGGAAGGCAGGACTATCCTTGACAGAGAGGACTAAACAGGTTGTTTCGCTTTTGATCTGAGCTGGCCGAAGGATGGCGGGTCTTTTTCTTACGTTGACACCTTGTGAGATTTGGCCTTTTATCTGTTGCTACTTCTCTTTAGTAGAGGGGTCCTCTTCCTGTCCTGGTCATTCTCCAGGAGTGGGGGGTAAAAAGGAGCATGAGGGGAGAGAAGGAGGGAATCATTCACCACGTGACAAGAAATTAGGGACCACGCCTGTCATCCCAGCACTTTAGGAACATCGCTTAAAGCCAGGAGTTCAAGACCAGCCTAGGCAACGTAGTAAGAACCCCCCCCCATTTTTAAAAAATAAAATTTACAAAAGACAACAACAATAAAAAAACAAACAAAAGTAGGGTCCTCAGCAAAGTGAAAATATTTCTTCCAAGGAGCCCAGGAAAGGGATTCAGAAGTATGACTAATCCTTCAGGTGAAAGACCTGAAAGAAGTTGGGACAGAGGGATGAACAAATGAGTAGATCTAAGAGCTCTGTCACTTTGTGCATAGTTACCTCTGGGTAGTCAACTTTTCTTTCAGCACTATGATTGGAAGAATTAAGGGATTATAATATATTTCATGTAGGTCATAGGACTAAAAAAAAGTCTTGAGTATTTTCAAAACCTACTCAACTTTAATATCTGTTTTTGATAACTTTGGACAATTCATTCTCTTTCGATGAATGCAGAAATCTCTCCAAAAATGACTCTTACTGAACTGGTCTTTTTAGATCCTTAAGTTATGTAAATTTAATTTAGTAGTTCTAACAAATGGCTACTGGAAGTGATACAAGTCAACATAAAAGATTAAACATGTAGAATGCTGGACTAAGGAGTTGGCTGGGCACTAAACTCTATATGGGACAACAGTAGCCCAGAGGATCAATCTTTTGCAAGTCAACACAAAGGCAAAAATTATCTAGCAGCAACACTTAGAACCAAAATTTGAAATGAACTTAGCCCTTAGAACTAAAAGCCCTTAGGACTAAAACTTGAAAAATGAATAAGACTTTGTCACTGATCCAACTTCAAATGTGAATAGTTCAAAGTTACATGAATGCTAATCATTTCAGGTTCAATCTTTGGCCCGTAAAATAGAGTTAATTCACACATAAAGTTCAACAAGTAATTATTTGTATAATTTCTCAAGTACTTAGTTCTAACCTAAAGAATATGGTGTCCTATGGTGTCTATGGTAAAATAAACAAGACCCTGTACTTCAACACTAGATTCTCTAAGGGAAAAAGTATTCTAAGTGGATTTATGTGCAGCAGTGGTTTAAGTGACATTCTTATCTCTTCAGCACTAAATTAGTAGCAGTAACTGTTGAGGACAAGGCAAGAGAGAAGCCAGGATCTGTAGCGGTCACTACCAGGACTCACTTCCAAATTGCATGTGGGCTAGTCCATGGCAAGGAGAGACTGAAGTTTCTGAAATACAGCCTAGCCTGTTTTGTTGAGGGCTTTGGCAATAGCTGTGACTCCATGGTACTATTCCAGATAGATTAACTCAGACCTTGCTTAGTTTTGCATCCTAAGATATATTAGAGGAGGAGGAGAGTGGATCTTGGAGTGACATTGACCCATGATTGGGGGTGGATATTTGCATTGAGAAAGTTTAGAGAAAAAAGATACCTTTTGAGAGGACTACAGTGAGGCCATAAAGATGAACAGGGGCCTGAGAAGTATTTAATCCTCTTTGTGTTTTTTTTTTGGACAGTGGGGCAGTCATAGTATGTTATGACACGTCGTAATTTGGCAATTATCAGATAAACCTGGATGATGATAGCATGGTGAAGATAGGAATGGGGTAGTAAAGAGAAATATGGCAGATCATTTCCAAATACACCCCAACAATCCTTTCTATCCTTCATACCCTTTTGCAATGTGATTTTGCCACTTATCTCATCGAGCAGTAGAGTCTGTTTCCCTTCTCCTTAAAACAGGGCTGGCCCTGTGACTTGTTTTGACCAAGAGAATGCACTGTAAATAACACATCAGGGTCTAGTCCTTAAGAAATCGTGTAGCTTTCATTCTCTTCATTCAGCCACCATATCAAGAAACATGGTTAGACTGCTGAATGATAAGAAACCACATGGAAGAAAAAAAGGCCACATGAATGAGAATTGAGGTGTCCAAGACATTTGAGTGAGGCCATCTTGGATTCTCTGGCTCTAGTCAAGCCTTCCCAGCCAACACCACAGGGAACAGAAATGAGCCATCCCTCGGGCACGGTGACTCATGCCTGTAATCCCAGCACTTCAGGAGGCTGAGACAGGAGGATCACTTGAGCCCAGAAATTCGAGACCATCCTGGGCAATATAGCAAAAGATACAAACATTAGCTGAGTGTGGTGGCGCATGCCTGTAGTTTCAGCCACTCCGGAGGCTGAGGTAGAAGGAGCACCTGATCCCAGGTGGTAGAGGCTGCAGTGAGACTGGACAGAGTGAGACCCTAACTCGAAAAAAAGGGAGGGAGGGAGAGAAAAGAAATGAACCCTCTGGGGAGCTTTACCTAGATTCCTGACCCACAGTGTCAAAGCAGAGAAAGGACTGTTTGAAGCTATTAAGTTTTAGGGTCATTTGTTATGAAGTGCTGTAATAGATAAATGAAAACAGAAAACACTGTCTGCTAAATATCCACTAGTCTTTGAGATCTACATGGTGATAGCAGTATCTTAATATGGGAAATTTCAGTTCAGAATTCCAAGTGCAGCTCATAGCAAACCAGATAGAAAGAAGCACAGGTCTTATTACTCCTTTCCTTGAAGTGCTGGAGTAGGGTGATTCTAACCTGACCACGTGGAGAGATATTTAAGTTATCTACTTTTGAAACTTTTTTCAGTTCAAATAAAAACTGGAGGTTTATTTCAACGAATCCCCACTTTTAACATATAAACCGCGGAAGTTTGAGCTTGCTTCGGAACAGGAACCCCTGGGTAGGGATAGGGGCCAAAGGCGGCACAGATCTCACCGCTGAAGGGACAAGAGCGAAACAAGCAAGTTCAGAATCCCAAGTTCTCCAACTTCATCTCAGCCGCAGTGCTCCGCACCCACCGCCTGATCTTCTCAATCGCAAGGCCACCGGACAGTTGATTCTCGCGATCCTCCCGGGCCTGATCCTCCCTGGCCTGATCCTTCATGGGCGCGCTCGCGGGGTCACACGGTTCCGGGCTCTTCCTCCAGGCGTCCGGGTCAGCCGCCGCCTCCGTCACCTCGAAGTGCGCCACCTGACTCCACAGCTCCTCAAACTTCTGCAACTGCCGGAGTTCTTGCTCGAGGGTCGGCCTGCGCCGCTCCATCGCCGCCAGCTTATTGCGCACCTGCTCCATCTGCTTGCGCACCTTGGCTAGCGGGATTAGCACCCGAATCAGGCTACAGAGGGAGACAGTCCGGTGCTCCGGAGTGGCGGGTGGGAGGAAGAGGGGGGCGGTGGCCGCCCCGATGCCGCGTTTCCCAGGAACCACCGGCCCTCGCCGGGTCTCCAGCGCGCCACACTGCGCCCGCGCCCTCGCCCTCCCGGCGACCCTGGGTGCGTCGCCTCGTTCTCCATGGCCTAGAGCGGAGGTGCGGGCCGTTACGAGCGGCCGCTCTGCGTAGCCCCGTCGCCGGAAGGCCGATCCTCGTGCCCGGTCCCCCTTGGATCCGCGTTCCGGCACCTGCGCTCGCCCGTTTCTAGCTTCCGGCAGCGACGGTTGAGGCTCGACCGTTGAGGCCCGACGGTCGAGGCCCTCGTCGATGCGCTTCAGGAGTTCTGCCTTCTTAAACGGCAGCCAACGCGGCTGCTCGTCCAGCTGTGGAAGTGCGGTGTTGAGCTGTCTCTGCAAGGAATCTCCTTCGTGACCAGGCTCGTGCAACTTCCCCTGGGTGAGCGTCAGGGTTTCTTGAGTCCCTCGCAGCGTGTGGAGGAGAGGCCCCTCTCTTCCAGCATGGAGACCATCAACTGTTCAAGATGTGAATCTGCGTCCGGCTGGGAAGGGGAGCTGGCTCCATGGCTCCCACTGCCTCCGGCTTCACTGATGGTCGGCATCACCTCGCACATCATCTCATCTGTGGGCGGGAGAGGGCGAAGACGCTCCGCGGCGGTCGTGGGCGGCTGCGCGCCCTGGCCGGGCTCCGGGCAGACGAAGGCTGCCAGCGGCCGGTGTCGCCCACCCCTCGCCGCGGCCCCGGGGCCCGCCGCCCCACTTTTGAAAGTTTTAATTAGCCTGAAAAATTTGAAACAGTCTTCTCACACTCAGGTAATAAAAAGAAACTTTGTTGAAGTGGAAATCAGAAGTGTAAGTAAAATATTCTGGACTCTGTTCTAGTCTTTTATTTTTCTTATAAAAGTTGTCATTTCTTATTACTGGCCTTAATTTGGTATCAATGTATCTTTGAAAAACATCTTTAAACGTGCACTAATTTTATAGTGCATTCAACTGAGGCGAGCTTCAAATAAATTATATGTCCCTCTTTGAACACGGTGAGGATACAGGAAAAAGGTATACAATTACAATGTAATTTTAGTATGTGAAAAGTTGGACTGAGGTATATTTAAAATTAGAGAAAAATACAAAATAGTAAGTGTTCTAGGAAAAAGATGTGTGGTGTGTTAAGGGAAAGCACTTAAGAAAAGAGATTGAGCCGGGCTCGGTGGCTTAGCCTGTCATCCCGCGGCTTTGGGAGGCTGAGGTGAGTGGATTGCCTGAGCCCGTGGGTTCGAGACCCTCCTGGGCAGCGAGACCGCATCTCTACAATAAATCAAAAAATCAGCCGGGCGTGGTAGCTCATGCCTGTAATTCCGGCCACTTGGAAGACTGAGGCGGAAGGATCGCCGGAGCCCAGCAGGTCGAGGTTGCGGTGGCCGGGAGCGGCCACTGCACTCCAGTCTGGGCGACAGAGTGAGGCTCCAACTCAAAAAAAAGAAAAGAAAAGAAAAGAGATTGGCCTGGCCTGAAAGTATCTCATTGAGGAGGGACTTAGTCTAGGACTTAAGAGATGGGATGATTTAGATATAGATAGAAAATATTTCTTGGTATCTCTTAGATTCTAACACTCCTAGAGCTACTGTCTACACTACTAATCACTTTCTGATACAGAAATTTTTGTCCTTAAATTTTATTATTGACTGTTTTACAAATTGTTTAGCCACTTTCATGACATCTAGCTTACTAGAATAGAATATTTTCTAAATGGAGCACAAATAAATTAGTAAGAAATTAAAAGTAGATGTATTTTGCTGGGCACAGTGGCTCATGCCTGTAACCCCAGCACTTGAGTACGCCAAGGCGAGAGGATTGCCTGAGTCCTGGAGTTTGAAACCAGCCTTGGGCAACTTGGTGAGAATCATCTCTACAATAAATAAAAAAACTAGCCAGGCGTGGTGGCGTGCACCTGTAGTTCCAGTCACTTGGAAGGCTGAGGCAGAAGGATCGCCTGAGCCCAGCTGGTCAAGGCTGCAGTAGGCATGATCATGTCACTGCACTGCAGCTTGGGTGATAAAGTGAGACTCAGACTCATAGGAAAAATTTTTAAAAAGTAGATGTATCTCACTATGTCTTCTCAAGGGTCCAAATGGTCTAGGCTAAACTTTATATAAAAGAATTATATGAAAACAATGTTCCGGTCTAGGCTAAACTTTATATAAAAGAATTATATGAAAACAATGTTCCAATAAGATAAATTTTATTCTATTTCTAGTCTTCTGTTCTGGTAAGATATTCTAGTTATGGAGGGAACACCAATTTTACGCCATAGCTTATAATACAGAAGGACTATTTACATTAAAAGAAAATGAAAAGATATATGGAAATGAAATAAAGTCCCTCTGCTGACTTTTGCCCATCTTACAAGAAGTAATTTCCTAATTTTTCAATTAATTTATGGCAAACACAGCTAGTTGCCCATCCAACATCCATTTCCCACCTTTTCTTACTTACAGAATCCTGTTCCCAGCAAAAAAAAAAAAAAAAAATTACTGAACTTCTCAGATTCCCTTACAGTTAGAAATGGTCAATGATATGTGAGCTGAAGTTATTTGGCAGCACCCATAAGAATGCTTGGAAAAGGAATAGATTCAAGTGGGTCATTTTTTTTCCATGTCTTCCTGGAATGCAGACCCAACATCTGGAGGTGAAGCAGTAATCTTGCATCCACGAAGACTGAAGTCACACATTAAGGATAAAGAAACTAGAAACTAGCAGGAGGCTGAATTTTTAACTTTTTATATTTATATTTTTTTCATTAAGCTATAGCAGCCCTTAACTACCTATTTATGGACTTCAAGTTACATGAAAAACACTATATCTTTATTTTGATTAAGTCACTGAAGTCAGTTTTTGTTATATGCAGTAAACACAACCCCAACTGATACATAATTCTATAGATTTATATCTCTGAAGATCTTTGGTTTTGGGGCTGAGATTGCTGCTCAAGTGGCCTTTCTCCCACAGAATTTACATTAATGTATTTCTGGTTTTTTCTTCTTTATTCAATGGTATATCTGTTAGGTATCAACCAGGAGACCAAGACCAGAGCTATAATTTGAACAGGGAAGATTTAATATAATTAGTTATTAACCTGTGAAAGGTGTCTAACTACTGAAAGGAGTAGAGTGGACTCGAAGGGATCCAGTAGGAGCACTGTAGGCACAGCTACTACCTCTGGCTGAAAGAGAGTGAATAGCAAGGAAGAAACAGAAATTTAGAGGCGAGTGTGGGCTGCCACAGGAATGTGCAGTCTACCCATGGTGAAGAAACTTGCTGGAAGTGTAGGCCATAACGGATTCTTGAGGCCTGCTGAGGTGAATAACACCAGGCCTCGCCTGCAAACAAATCCACTGAGTTCACAAAATAAACAATATACCAGAGGAAGAAAGTCCTTTCCTCCTGCTGGGACCTCACAGTGTCTATCACCCTCTATTGGCAAAACCTAACATTTCGCCAATTGTCAAAGCAGAAATGCTGATAGGGTACAGATCCAGCATAACAAAGCATGGCAAAGAAAGGTGGATTTATAGCTGAGAAGTCATAAGTTAACAATTAACACTAATGGTAAGATTCTCAAAGGCAAGGGTATGTCTTTATGTCTTTCTTACCACCTAACAGAATGATGAACATAGTAATCATTCAATAAATATTTTCTCAATAATAAATAATGTGGGCACAAATAAATAATGTGGACATGGTTTTATAGTTTGTGATAATTGTATTATTCTTCTCTTTTAGTCTCTTGGGATAAATTAGAATAACCTCTAGAATTTCTTTTTCTTTCTAGCACTGCTAAATTCAAACACAGAGAACCCAAGAAATATTTTAAAATTTGTTTATGAGTTGTTCAAAATACTTGGGTATTTTTGTGTAACTAAATAGGATTCTGTGTTTATACTCTCGTGTGCCTGAAGAATTCATTACAAAATCAAAACATAAAAGTCCTTTACTGATCTATTCCATGATAGAATAATGCAGGAATGGAATGTAGTTTGAAGCAGAGCTGGGTGCAAGGCTGAGTCGTGAAGTGGGCGCTGTCCGTCGGTGGTCAGTCACCCTTTCATTTCTCCTACGGTGCCTTTGGCCCATCCCCAGGCAACTTGCTCTCTCTGCAGGCACTTGGCCTTGTCATGGTGTCTCCTGACTGCATGAGGCCCTTTCTGGTAGCACCCACTGAGGCCGTCTCTCTCTAGGCCATGTCCAGCTTCTGAATTTTACCATGTAAAATCTGGATCTCTTAGTGCTCATTTCAGTAGCACAGCTACAAAAATTGCAATGATAATAGTGAAGATTATCATGGGCCCTATGCAAGGATAACACAAACTCATCAAGTATTCCATATTTTTATACTATGCTACCACTTATCTCAGAAGTGGAGAGGGAGAGATGACCGTATCTAATTAGTGAAGAGAATTACAAATGTATTTCCTATATTTATAAAATAGAAGATTCATAAATAGTTATGTATGGGGAAAGAAATAGGTCAGAGAGAACAAGAACAGAAGTAAACTTCTTTGAATGTACTTTGCTTTGTAGATTTGAATTTTGAACCATGCAAACCCATTTATGAATGTACAAATGTTTTTCCTAAAAACTGGAAATTAATGGAACAAATGGATTTAACTGTGCATAGTTGGTAGCTTAACTATGAGGGTTTCTAGAAAGAGTTTCTAGAAAGAGATAAGACAATTTCTTGCTTACTCTGCTTCACACACACTGGCCTCCTTGCTGTTCCTCAAACATGCTGACACACTTCACCTATCAGAGCTGTGCCTTTTATTCCTTCAGCTTGCAGTGCCTTTCCCCTGGATAATCCACTAGGCTCACACCTTCATTTTACTCAGGGTTTGCACTAGTGTGTAGATAGAAAAGAGAGGTCTTCCTGGATCCCTTACCTATCTTTATATTTCTTCATCATTCTTATTGCTACCTGTCATTATTTGTTTATTGTTTGTCTCTCACATTAGACTATAGGTCTATGAGGATAGGGATTGTTTTGTTTATTGCTGTATTCACATAGTCTAGAACATGCTTGGCCCATCAATAGGCACTAGTACATTTTTGAGAAATGGGGTTGGAGAAAGAAGGGATAAACTGTTAACATTTCCTTTATGCACTTCTGTGTTATTTTTTATGTCACAATAAGTGTGAATTACTTTAACATTTAAAAAACCAATATGTTAGGAATGCTTTAGTAAATCATAATAATTGATTCCATTTATTCCATTATCCCCTTTGTGAACTTGCATTAATTAAAACAAAGAGAAGCATGACTAAATGTTGAATTTCACTTCTTGGTGATAGACTTGAGTATACTATTAGGAAATAGCCCCACCCAGTACTCTTCAAATTATATTCAAATTCTAATATACGGCTAGAGTATTCCTGTTTTAAAGCATCATGTGTGTGTCTATGTGGGTGTGTGTGTGTACTTTTCTATCTACTCATTGGCTGTAGTTTCTCAAATGTGATAGGAAGGTGTTATGTGAATTTAGGCTTTAAAAATTTTTTTTAATTTTAAATATGTGGGATACAATTCAGGGTTAGGTATACAGTTGTTCATTATGCAGGTACCCTTGTTGATGAAGTGTGGCGGTTTCCCACTACTGACAGTTTCCCACTACTGCCAGTCCTGCCCCTGTCCTCCCCTGGCAATTTCTCACTACTGAAATTTAGGCGATTTTTAAAGAAAATTCATTGCAAGTATAAGTCCTCATTCTCCTTCAAGAAGTTAAGTCCATCTATATTCAGTGGACCCGGAATTCAATTTCTTATCTCCTATTTCTGGTTAGAGATAAGAAATTTTACAATGCTAATCCTGTATTGTATCCCCACATCCTTAAAATGTGAAATAAATAAATAAAACAAATAAATAAAAGAAATTTTACAACACTAACAAAATATTTGAGAGGACTCTTGGCTTTTTAAAATTTTCTGCCACTCTAGTTCCAGTGACGTCTTTAAAAGTCCTATTCTCAGCTCTAGTACTATGTGATATATGAGGCTCTTACATCAATTAAGGCATTGTAGGGTTTCCATATGGTACAAGTACACCATGCTGGGTAATGCTTCATTTTCTTTCCACTTTTGGATCATCATAGCTCTATGAAAGAATAATGTAGTTACACACCACTAATCATGTTTTTCTTGGCCACCTTTTAATCACTGCTTTTAATCAATTATTTCATTAGGAGAATAGTCTCAGACTTTTCCTTACCCATCTTGCCCTTCTAAGAATTGCTGAGCTATGGACTTTGAAAATTGGGTTTCCTATGTCAGGTCCCCAAGCCAGGGAACACAGCTTAAAGTAGTGATGCCTATGTAACAGTTTTAAGGGGTGTGTGATTTTCAGAGGCAAAACAAAACACATTCTACAATGGGGTCTCTAAGTAGAAGCATCAAGATTTGTTTATGAATTAAAAGAGGGTGCTCGCTGAAATTGCTTTCTTTTTTTTGAACTAGATCATAGTATAAGGAAAAGGTGAAAGGTTTTTGTTGTTGTTTTTGTGTTTTTGGAGACAGGATCTCACTTTGTCACTCAGGCTGGAGTACAGGAGTGTGATCCTGGCTCACTGCAGCTTCAGACTCCTGGGCTCAAGTGCTCTTCCACCTCAGCCTCCAGAGTAGCTGGGACTATAGGCACGTGCCACCACACTTGGCTAAGTTTTGTATTTTTGTGCAGAAAATTAAGCCAAAAGATTAAGTTTTAAATGTCAAAACTTGTATTTGAACTTGAAGTAGAAAATATGATTTGATGAACACCCATGATCAATAGCTACAGAAAAGCAAAGTAAAGATCATAGTAGTTCAAGTCTTTAGGATAGAGGGTCCTATTTCCTCATTGTGATGAGAACATTTCAATTTGCAAAGCCACACATTGGAAAAGTACTTGTTTTGGCCATTTATTTGCTCTGTCTTGTACAATTTTACATGGCACGTTAACCATTTCAGGAAAATGATCAATATATTCACAATGGCCCCCTGTATTTAACTGCAAATTCTAACAGTTGTTCCAGGTTGTTCTTTGGTCAGATTCCTTTTGCCCTTCTTGACTATTTAAGGGAATTCTCTCAAGTTGCTCTACCAGAGAGCTACTAGCAGAGAAGCACAAACAGATCCCCTATAGGAATATGGCCTTGGGCTGGCTCAGTGGTTTAGCCTGTAATCTCGGCACTTTGGGAGGCCGAGGTGAGTGGATTGCCTAAGCCCGCAGGTTCAAGACCAGCCCAGGCAAATTGGTGAGATCTCGTCTCTACAATAAATAAAAAATTAGTCGGGCATGGTAGTGCGGCGTCTGTAATTTCGGCTACTTGGAACGTTGAGGTAGAAGGATCGCCGGAGTCCAGCAGGTTGACACTGGGATGGCTGTGAGCATGCCACTGCACTCCAGCCTTGGTGACAGAGTGAGACTCCAACTCAAAAAAAAAAAGAATATGGCTATAAGGAGCCAGTGAAGCTTTTTCAAGACCTCTGTTCTATTTTATCTTTCTTTGTAATCTTCAAATCTTAAAAAAAGCAATGTTTACATTAGACTCTATTGTATATCTGATTGAATTAATGTGAAATGCTTTTCATTACCAATGAAATTGCTTAATCCCCCCCATTATTTTCCAGTAAAATGATATATCAGGAAATAGACGATGCTTTCCTGTGGTTTTGCTCACATCTTACTCCACCACTACCTACCTTAAAAGTGCAAGGACCTCTGCTTTAGGTGGAGGGATTTAATATCAGACTTTCCTCTTTCTGGTCTGTGCATCCCCTTGTCTCTGGTTAATAAGAGGGTACATAATATACAACAATACAGACAGCAGGTAGGTAGTCCATCTTTCTGGAAAGTTTACTAGACCATGACAAATTGTTTTAAGTTCTCAAGAGTTAACTTTAATCATATCTTTCACACCACCCCTTTTCCTCAGTGTCTTTCAACCTCTTGATTCAGAACATTCCATTCATGTTTTTAAGCACCATATCATTATATCTAATCAGCATCAGTTAACCCCATCTAGTCACATAGCCTGCTGAGAGTGCTAGGGAATGAGACCAGGTACAAGGACTTCAGGGTAAACTCAGGGCCTGAAGTGAGATCTTCTTCCTCCATAAGAAGACTGATTTCTTCAGATAAATCCTTGGGAGGGTACTTCAGTAGGCAGAATGTGTCCATGTCCTAATCCCCAGAACCTGTAAATGTGTTACCTCATGTGGTCGAAGGAACTTTGAAAATGTTATTAAGGATTTTGAGATGGGGAGATTATCTTTGATTATCTGGATAGGCACAATGTAATCACAAGGACCCCTACAAGTAAAAGAAGGAGGCTGGAGAGTCAGATGCAGATGTGCGATGGATGAAACAGAAAGTGATGCTGGGTGGCCATTACTGGTTTTGAAGATATGGAAGGAGGCCACCAGCCAAGGAATGTGAGCAGCCTCTAGAATCTGGAAAAGCAAGGTAACAGATTCTTTCCTAGAGCTCCCAGTGCTGCCAACAGCTTGATTGTAGCCTGCTGACCTGCTGAGACCCATTTCGGTCTTCTGACCTCCAGAACTGTAAGATAATACCTTTGTGTTGTTTTAAGTCAATAGGTCTGCAATAATTTGTGATAGCAACAGTAGGAAACAAATACAGTAGTCAAACTCTTGTCTGATTCCAGGCATGTGTGATTAACCTGGAGTACAAATCAAGGAGATAGGATGGGACCTCGATTTTGGAATTCAGGCAGCTGAAGGGACCCTTGTTATGTGGGATGGGTCATTCGCTATGGATCTTAGTTTAGTACAAGACCAGGAATATGAATAGCAGGTATTCTAGTCAGCTGGCTGGGTCACAGGACCTGGCTCATCCTGGGCACCCAAAATGTGGGAGGATAGGAAAAAAAAATCACTACCCAAGAAACTAAACAGAAGTGTTCCAAAGGGGAAGATTGATATCTGTAGGCAGGTAAATACAGGAAGCTGATGTGTAATAGCTGCTGGAATGCTCTTGAGCACAAAGCAGCAGAACACTTTCTGAAACACCACTGACTGTTAAGAGCTAGACATATATTTCCAGGTTGGGCTCCAGCGGTTCCAAGTTGCTATTAGAGTAGAAAACCCTGCGGGAACAGGGAAGCTAGAGAAGAGTCATCAATAACAGAGAGTTGGCCAGGAAGGTAACATAAATAGGGCAAGGAAATGTGAAGTAATGTCAGTGCAATGATGGGTCAGTTTCAGTGATAGCTTACTGAAGGGTAAAAGTCATGGGTTTTAGATTCCTACTTTTTGATCATATAGGGACCTTGTCTAGGTGGCATTGGGGAGCAAGTCTAGATACATTCCTTTCTTTTCTTCCTCCAATGAAACCAGTCTATTTAGACCAATGTCTTGCTGGTGTTAGTCTACTCTTATTTAATCTATTTGTCTTCATCTCCTTCATATTCTGTATTTCATTCTTCAACAAGTTTTATTCATTTATTACATAAAATGCCAGACTGCTTCCCTAAGATATTTCTTTGATGAAAAACCTATAATAAAATGTATACTAATTAGTATAAATTTAAAAGCCTTCTCCCTTCCCTCGTACTCTGTTATTGAAATCCTCTGTTCTGGCCAAAACAGTATATTTCCCATCCTCCAAACATCCATTGTATAAGAACCTTTTTGTAACTCTGGATACTTTAGTAAAGTTCACAGGGACCTCTGAGTCTTCAGTTACTTCTTACATATATTAGCAAAACATATGCTACTCAAATATGACTGAAGATTAAAAATAAAATAAACTGAGGGAGTTGTAGAGGGAAGGTTAAAAATTAAGACCAAGTCTTTACTGTCTCTATTTGCTACTGCTGCTGCCAGATTATCTGGACAAACAGCATTACCCTTGAGATCTGCTAATTCCTTCCCATACCATACAGCTCTTTTGCCTCCGAGATTTTATTAATTTGAACTTCTAGCCTGCCAAAATATTGACTCTTGGCCTACTTGTTCTATGCTTTGACATCTGACCAACTTTCTCTTAAAAACAAAAGCAAACAATCCTTTAAAAAGAACATAAGTAACACATGAATATGAACCTGTAAATAATCTAAATAATGTGGAATTATGTAGAGCAAAACCATAACTCTTGCATACCCTATGCACCAGTATTGTTTTCCTAAGTAATCATTATTAACACATTAGTATTTATCTTTCCAGATATCTCACTGTGTTTTTACACAAGACTGCAGGAATGTAGTTTCTAATTTTCTTTCTCACATTTAAATAGACACAGGATCTTACTATATTGTCCAGGCTGGTCTCAAACTCCTGACCTCAAGCAATTTTCCCACCTCAACTTCCCAGAATGTTAGAATTACAGGCTATGGGCAACCGGATGGTTTTAAATTTTCTTAAGTAAAAATGAATGCCTTCTTTTTAACAAATAGTATTAGGAAAACTATGGATGTCCACATGCAAAATTATGAAGTTGGATCCTTATCTTATACCATATGCAACAATTAACTCAAAATAGATCAAAGACCTAAATGTAAGATCTAAAACTATAAAGCTCTTAAAAGAAAACAGATAAGAAAATCTTTATGACATTGGGTTTGGTGATAATATTTTAGATATAACAACAAAAGCACAGACAACAACAACAAAATATATAAATTAGACTTCAGCAAAATGAAAACTTTTGTGCATAAGGGACACTATCAAGAGTGGAAAGACAACACACATAATTGGGAAAATATTGATCTTTACAATGATCTTTACTACAAAACACTACTTAAAGAAATCAAAGATAACACAGACAAAGGGAAAAACATCCCATACTCATGGACTGGATGAATCAATATTGTTAAGATGTCCATACGATCCAAAGCAATCTACAGATTCAGCAACAATCTCTATCAAGCTACTAGCAGTATTTTTCACAGACCTAAAAAAGACAATACTTAAATTCATATGGAAGCAAAAAGGAGCCTGAATAGCCAAAGCAACCCTCAACAAAAAGAACAAAGCCAGTGGCATCTTATTCCCAGACTTTATACTTTACAGAAGTCTACAATAAATAAAAGAGCATGGTACTGATATAAAATAGATACCTAGACCAATAGATCAGGATAGAGAATTCATCCAGAAATAAAATCACAGACCTACAACTAACTTATCTTTGACAGAGCTGACAAAAACAAACATTAGGGAAAGGACGTCCTATTCAACAAATGGTGCTGAAAAAACTAACCATATGCAAAAGAATGAAACTGGACCTCTACCTATGCAAATTAATTCAAAATGGACCATGAACTTAAACGTAAACCTCAAACTGCAAAATCTCAGAAGGCCGGGTTTGGTGGCTCAACCTGTAATCCTGCGCCTTTGGGAGGCTGAGGTGAGTGGATTGCCTGAGCCTGCAGGTTCAAGACCCGCCTGGGCAGCGAGACCTCATCTCTACAATAAATCAAAAAAAATTAGCCGGGCGTGGTAGCGTGCGCCTATAGTTCCAGCTACTTGGAAGGCTGAGGCGGAAGGATCGCCGGAGCCCAGCAGGTCAAGGCTGCGGTGGCCGGGAGCGGCCACTACACTCCAGTCTGGGCGACAGTGAGACTCCAACTCAAAAAAAAAAAAAAAAATCTCAGAAGAAAACCTAGGGTGTACCCTCCTGGACATCAGCCTAGGCAATGTATTCATGACCAAGTCCTCAAAAGCAAATTCTGCGAAAACTAAAATTGACAGGTAGGACAATATCAAGCTAAAAAGCACAGAAAAAGAAACCATCAGGAAAGTAAAGAGAAAATCCATAGAACGGAAGAAAATTTTTCCAAACTATGCATCTGACAAAGTCCCGTATCCAGAATCTATAAGGAACTCAAATGAATCAACAGGAAAAAAACAAACCCATTAAAAAGTTGGTAAAGGGCATGAACAGACACTTCTCAAAGGAAGACATACATGCAGTCAACAACATGAAAAAATGCTCAACATCATTAATTATCAGATAAATACAAATAAAAATTAAAATGAACTATCATGTTATATCAGTCAGAATGACTTTTTTTTTTTGACTTGGAGTCTCACTCTGTTGACCAGGCTGGAGTGCAGCCTTGATCTACTGGGCTCAGGCAATTCTGCCTCAGCCTTCCAAGTAGCTGGAACTAAAGGTGTGTGCCACCACACTCAGATAATTTTTTAATTTATTGTGGAGATGAGGTCTCACCAGGTTGCCCAGGCTGGTCTCAAACCCCTAGGCTCAGGTATTCCTCTCATCTCAGCCTCCTGAAGTGCTGGGATTACAGGCACGAGCTGGCCCAGGATAGATATTATTAAAAAGCCAAAAAACAACAGATGCTGGCAAGGCTGTGGAGACAAGGGAACACTTATACACTGTTGGTAAGAATGTAAGCTAGTTCAATCCCTGTGGAAAGCAGTTTGGATATTTCTCAAATAACTAAAAATAGATCTACCATTCAACCCAGCAATTCTACTTCTGGTATATACTCAAAGGAACATAAATTGTTCTACCAAAAAGACACCTGCACTTATATGTTTATCACAGTACTATTCACAATAGCAAAAGCATGGAACCAACCCAAGTGCCCATCAATAGTAAACTGAATAAATAAAATGTGGTACATATACACTATGAAATACTATGTAGCCTTAAAAAGAATGAAATCATGTCATTTGCAGCAATTGGATATAGCTGAAGGCCATGATTCTAAGTGAATTATCACAGAAACAGAAAACTGAATATCTCATGTTCTCACTTGTAAGTAGGCACTACACACTAGGAACACACAGGCACAAGGATAGGAATAACAGACACTGGGCATTGCTAAAAGGAGAAGAAAGGGAGGGGGAATACGGGATGCAAGGGTGGGCTCATCGGAAGCCCAACCCTTGCCATTTATGCGATATAACTATGTAGCAAGTCTTCACATGTACCCCTGATTCTAAAATAAAATTTTTCAAAAAGGGGAAAATATTTACATATCTGATAAAGGACTCGTATCTCAAATATGTAAAGAAGTCCTAGAATTCAACAACAAAAAATCCTAAAACAATTTAAAATGGACAAAAGACTTAAATAGACAGTTCTCCAAACAGGATATGCAAATGGATAATAAACACATGAAAAGATGCATAACATCACTAATCATTAGGGAAATACAAATCAAAATCACAATAAAATACCACTTCACAGCTGTTAGGATGACTGTTAGAAGAAAAGAAAGAAAAATAACAAGTGTTGGTAAGGATGTGGAAAAATTGAAACATTTATTTACTGCTGATGGAAATGTAAAATGGTGCAGCCACTGTTGGAAACAGTACAGTAGTTCCACAGGAAGTTAAACATAGAATTACCCCATAGGATCCTGCAATTCCACTTCTAGATACATACTCAAAAAATTAAAGCAGGGATCTAAACTTGAATGACAATGTTCATATAACATTATTCACAATAGCCAAAAGGTGGAAACAACCTGAATGTCCATCAACAAATGAATGAATAAACAAAATATGGTATATGAACACAATGAAATATTTGACCTTGAATAAAATTTGGATACATGTTACAACATAGATGAACTATGAAAAAACATGCTAAATGAAATAAACCAGATGCTATGTATATATATGTTATGTATTACATATATTATATATGATTTCACTTATATGATGTACTTGGAATTGCCACATTCATAAAGACAGAAAGTAAAATAGAGGTTACCAGGGCCTGGGGGGAGGAGAACATGGGGAGTTATTGTTTTTGCATGCAGTGTCTCAATTTGGGAAAATGAAAAGTTCTGGAAATAGATAGTGGTATTGTTTGCACAGCATGGGAATGCATCGAATGCCACGAAACTATAAACTTAAAAATGGTTAAAAGGGAAAATTTTATGTTATGCATATTTTACCTTAATAAAAAAAGTATTTTCAAGTAATGTATATTAATATTTGAATTTCAGTAAACAGCCACATCAATCTTTTAAAAATAATGCTTACAATTTAATAATGAATATTTAAAACATATTCAAAAGTAAAGGGAATCGTATAATAAAGTTCCACCTGTCCCCAGCATAAACAGTTATCAATACATGGCCAATCTTGTCTTCTATTTTCCCTCTTATCCACTCTCTTTCCCCACTACCTCATGGTATTTTAAAACAAATTCCAGAAGTTATACTATTTAAATAATAGCCAAGTGTAGTGGCTCACACCTGTAATTCCAGCACTTTGGGAGGCCAAAGCAGGAGGATTGCTTGAGCCAGGAGTTTGAGACCAGCCAGGGCAATATAGTGAGATCTTGTCTCTATAAAAAAAAAAAAAAAAAAAAATTAGCTGAACATGTTGGTGCACGCCTGTAGTCTCAGCTATTCAGAAAACTTGTCTCTACAAAAAATAAAAAAAATAAAAAAATTAGCCGGGTGCGGCAGTGTGTGCCTGTAGTTCCAGCTACTTGGAAGGTTGAGGTGGAAGGATCGCCTGAACCCAGGAGGTCGAGGCTGTGGAAGCAGAGAGCTTGCCACTGCACTCCAGACTGGGCGACAAAGTGAGACTCAGACTCAAAAAAAAAAAAAGAAGAAGCATTTACAGGTAGTGTTGTGTACTTCCAATGTGAACCATTTAGGAGGCACATAATATGCTGTCCTTTTTATGATATTAAAATTTATCAGTGAGGTCCACCTGGTTTATTTATTTATTTATTTATTTAGAGTTGGAGTCTCACTGTCGCCCAGACTGGAGTGCAGTGGCCGCTCCCAGCTACCGCAGGCTCGACCTGCTGGACTCCGGCGATCCTTCTGCCTCAGCCTTCCGAGTAGCGGGAACTACAGGCGTGCACTTCCACGCCCAGCTAATTTTTCTGATTTGTTGTGGAGATGAGGTCTCGCTAAGTTGCTCAGGCAGGTCTCGAAAACGCGGGCTCAGGCAATCCACTCGCCTTGGCTTCCCAAAGCACGGGATTACAGGCTGAGCCACCGAGCCCAGCCTGATTTATTTATTTTAAAGTTCCCCATCAGCTTTTTATTTAGTGATTTTTGTGACCATTGATGATTATTGTCTGGACACATTATTTCATTAAAATTGAAAAATTATAATATTCTTTTCTATCATTTCTTATTCATTTGTTAGTTGGGGTTATTTTACAATGGAGAACTTCTCTTATCAACTCTTTCTGTTACCTTGTAATATAGTTGGAACAGGGAAGACAGATTAAATTGTTACATCTTTCCCATGACCAGTTTTCAGAATAATGAGTCATATATAATTTTAAGCCATCAGGAAATGAGTACAAAATGATTTATCCTGTAGAGTAAGAGTAGGTGATATATCCTTAAGAAAATTTGGATGATTTTCTGTCTTTGAAAGAAACCCAAACTAGGTAATCTCTAAAATGACTGAGCTCTCAGAGCTCACTGTTTTTGGTGTATGTGCTCACAGAAACATTTATGCTTTAATTCTCAATTTTCAAAAAGAATTAGTTAACATACTTCAATATTCTTTATTTTTATGTATTTGTTTATTCATTTTTGAGTCAAAGTCCCACTCTGTCACCCAGGCTGGAATGCAGTGGCATTCCCAAGGCTAATGCAGCCTTGACCTGCTGGGCTCAGGCAATCCTTTTGCCTCACTCAGTCTTTCAGGCAACTGGTGTGTGTCACCATATTCAATGTTCTTTAGAGATTAGACATTCCTTTAACATATAGCATATATTATTTGGCAAATAATTGGCAATAATTTTGTGAGTTTGTCTCAAGCATCCGAATAGTTAGCTAATTTTTTTTTTCAGGGACTGCTTCACTGATTTAAATTTTAAAAAATATTTTAGCCGGGCTCGGTGGCTCAGCCTGTAATCCCGCGCCTTTGGGAGGCTGAGGTGAGGGGATTGCTTGAGCCCGCGGGTTCGAGACCCACCTGGGCAGCCAGACCTCATCTCTACAATCAATCAAAAAATCAGCCGGGCGTGGTAGCACGCGCCTGTAATTCCGGCTACTCAGAAGGCTGAGGCGGAAGGATCGCCGGAGCCCAGCAGGTCGAGGCTGCGGTGGCCGGGAGCGGCCACTGCACTCC
>NW_007172190.1:220766-224999 GCF_000164805.1 Carlito syrichta | reverse complement strand
GTGCTTGGAACTGATTTTCCTTCTCTTTACCCAGGAGAAGATGTAACCCACCACATCATGAGCTGGGTGTGAGCATTAAAAGACATTAAATGCCAGTGCTTCCAAGGATGCAGGACTTGGCGCAGGGCCTGCGCATGACAGGTACTTAATTACGTTAGTGGTGGTGATTGTTATCACTGTCATGACTCCCCCTTCCCATTCTTGGATGTGTTTTAGGGCCAGTCCTTTCAGAGGTACCCACAGAGACAGAGTGAGACTCCAACTCAAAAAAAAAAAATATATATATATATATATTTTAATGTACATTTTAAAAACTTTTTTCAAGTTTTAGAACAGAATTTATTAGTGAGAAGAAGAAAAGAAAAAAGATTCATGGTAGAAAGATCTGCCATGGGCAGGTTTCTCAAAAAAGAAAAAAAACACTAAAACTTAGATGTTAAATTTAAAAAATGTTTAATTTTTAATTTTAAACAATGAAAAGTTGCAAGAAGAGTACAAAGAACCTCTCCTTACCTTTTACTGTGATTCACCAATTTTTGCCATTTTCCATACTTTTAAATATTCTCTTCTTTTCTCTGACTGTACCTATTCATACACATATGAATATTTCTATAAACATAGATATCCATGTATCTATGTGTCTATTCACATATGCACACAGACATATTATACATAATTTTTATAAGTCATTTGAAAGTAGATTGACTGCATTGCACCCCTTAATATTTTGTTCTTTAACAAGAAGTTTCTTTTCTTACATAGCCATAGTACAGTTATCAAATTCAGGAAAGTTTATCATTGATACAAAACTTTTATCCAATTCACAATTCATATTCCAATTTCACCAATTGTCTCAATAATGTTCTTTTTTTTTTTTTTGAGTTGGAGTCTCACTCTGTCGCCCAGACTGGAGTGCAGTGGCTGCTCCCGGCCACCGCAGCCTCGACCTGCTGGGCTCCGGCGATCCTTCCGCCTCAGCCTTCTGAGTAGCCGGAATTACAGGCGTGCGCTATCACACCCGGCTGATTTTTGATTTATTGTAGAGATGAGGTCTGGCTGCCCAGGTGGGTCTCGAACCCGCGGGCTCAGGCAATCCACTCACCTCAGCCTCCCAAAGGCGCGGGATTACAGGCTGAGCCACCGAGCCCGGCTCTCAATAATGTTCTTTATAGAATTTCCCCCCCTCTAATACAAGATCCAGTTCAAAATTACATATTGCACTTTGTTGTTGTGTCTCTTTGGTCTATTATAATCTAGACCATTTTTAGCTTTTCTTTTTCTTGTATGACATTGACATGTTTGAAGAATACGGGACAATCTCATACTTTTCACTGCTATAATCATATACATTGATTGGTTTTCAGTTGTAAATAATATAAGTTGCCTTTGATTGATTTAAGTAGGAAAGGAATTTATTGAAAAGGTATTGGGGAGCTCCTAGAACTTCAATATGCCTATATATCTCAATAAATAGATTTTATTTTGAATATATATAAAAATATAGATATCAATACTGCTTATAAACCATAACGATAAATTACATTTATTTAGCACTTATAATATTCTGAACACTGTCCTTATTACATTACATTATTGTCTTATCCAGTACATAACCTTATGAAGTAACTTCTCTTTCCAAAACTCCTAAATTCATTTTAAAAATGAGACAACTGTGACTTTGGGAGGTAAAGTAGATTCCCAAGATCACACAACCAATAAGAGTCTGAATCAGTGTTCAAAGTCAAGTTTGGTTTGACACTAAAGTTCATCTTTTTTCTACTCTATGCTTTTATATGGCAGCATACTTTGAAAGCTTTCCTGTGAGATATTTGCTAGAAAATAAATGATCTGTGATAACCTGAAATATTAAATATTGTCTCTCAGTTGGTATTATATTACAAGAGATGTGTGCTGAAAGACATACACACTTTTTCATCTTTTTCCCAACTTGAAAAGCACTTCAAAGATACGACCAAATGCTAGAGGAACTGATCAGAAAATCCTCAGCGTGCACATCAAAGTGTACCCACTTGGGGGCACCCACAATGCAGCTTTTCTGCCTGTTCTCCTGCCTAGAAGCTTCAAGCCCCGCAGAGCGGGATAAAGCCAGCTGACAGTTTAGTCTGCTCTACAGGACTCAGGCATCCAGATCCAATGTCTCAAGGAATAAATCCTCCTCTTTATCCCCAAGCTTGGGGAATATTTTACTTAGTTTGCTACTGACACAATAAACTAGTATCTGCTGTAGAAAATAATAATATCTTTGGTATGGGCCAAATATGCTAGACATATTGTTAGGATTTAATGCCAAGACCTCAAAAAAATTTGCCGATTGGAAGGATCGCTGGAGCCCAGCAGGTCGAGGCTGCGGTGGCCGGGAGTAGCCACCGCACTCCAGTCTGGACGACAGAGTGAGACTCTAACTCAAAAAAAAAAAAAAAAAGATACATTTGTCCAGGGAATTTTTTTTTGGATTTATGCTATGCCAAAATTAGGAACATAATCAACCAGCAAGAGTACCAAAAAAAAAATGTGCTATAAAATCAAGTGAAGTGTTTTAAAATAGTTTTGCATTGCAGTTTCACCGGAAACGTGCTTTTTTGACATAGGTATTTGTTGGTGATCCCCAGGGCTGAGCTGATGGAATCCCTAAGTCAGTCATTTGGTCTCTAACTCTGTCTGATAGTAGAGACCCCCCCCCGATATATACTGATGTCAAAGATGCCACCACTGACCCAGATGTAGTTGCTGTTACTCTACCTAGAAAGGGGTTAAGAGCATAAAGGAGAGAAGATACAGAAAACAAGTGCGTACTGGATGTGGTTATCACAGTGTCTTTTGTATACATCCTCTGCTAAAGAGGCAGTTGAAGGTGGTCATGTTTTGAACTATATAAGATTGCCTTTCATATGACTGATTAAACTAGAGGGAGACAAAATATAGACCGAAGAGCAACTTATGGGGTAGCCTGGCTCAAAAACGTCTACTCAAAGAGGGCCAAGTTTGACCAGTAATATGTTCACTCATGAGAGGCTGATTTGGGAAACAGGATATGAGGTAGGTTATAGTAGGAATGGCTATGAAAGAAGTACAGGTGAGGCATAATGTAGAATAGAGGCCAAGAGAAAACCTAGGTTACAAGGAAACCAGGCCTTGAAAAATGTGAGACAATAATCAGAAGAGAAGTGGGAACCAGAAAAGGATAGAGCTGTATTTTTGGTGGAGCACTTGAGAGAACACATACAGCTTTTGCTCCTAGGGGTTCTTGGGTGTCTGTTCCAGTTCTAGTCCCTGCTTGATAATTGCCACGAGATCTTGGCTTCCATCCTAAGTCTTACAACAAACAGCCATTACGTATGGAAACTTTAGTGATTGTCATCTCCTTACAACCAAAGTAACTAACTAGGAGTAATATGAGAGAATATTACTGTTTTCTGTTTTCAGAGTCCTTTCTTTAAAAAACTGTGGTATCAAGTGCCCAGGACATAAGAGATAAGATAGACAGGTGGGACCTCATCAAACTGACTGGCTTCTGCAAAGCCAAAGAAACCATCAAGAGAAAGCAGGGAGACAGCTCACAGAATGGGAAAAAATTTGCCAATTGTATATCTGACTAAGGCCTAACATCCAGGGTCTACAAGAAACTCAAATGTGCTGGGGGGGGAGGGCGGACAGCCCCATTACAAAGTGGGCAAAAGATATAAACAGACATTTCTCAAAAGAAGACATACGAGCAGTCAACAGATATACGAAAAAATGCTTAGCCTCATTAGTCATCAAAGAAACGCAAATTAAAACCACACTGAGATACCAGGATGACCATCATTAATAACTCAAAAACAACAGATGCTGGAGAGGATGCGGGGGAAAAAGGGAACACTTTTACACTGTTGGTGGGAGTGTAAACAAATACAACCTCTGTGGAAAACAGTGTGGTGATTCTTAAAAGATCTAAAAATTGACGTTCCATATGACTCTGCAATCCCCCTACTGGAAATATACTTGGAGGGAACTGAAATCACTCTGTGAAAAAGATACCTGTGTATGTATGTTTACTGCAGTATTATTCACAATAGAAAATACATGGAACCAACTGTGCTGCCTATCAAAAAAGGACTGAATTTAAAAAAACGTGGTACAAGCCGGGCTCGGTGGCTCAGCCTGTAAACCCGCGCCTTTGGGAGGCTGAGGTGAGTGGATTGCCTGAGCCTGCGGGTTCGAGACCCGCCAGGG
>NW_007172190.1:187484-220714 GCF_000164805.1 Carlito syrichta | reverse complement strand
AAAA
Source organism: Carlito syrichta (assembly GCF_000164805.1). NCBI lineage: Eukaryota > Metazoa > Chordata > Mammalia > Primates > Tarsiidae > Carlito > Carlito syrichta. The sequence goes on along the minus strand of NW_007172190.1, from coordinate 220,710 downwards.
AATCAACTGGCGTGGTAGCGCATGCCTGTAATTCCGGCTACTTGGAAGGGTTGAGGCGGAAGGATCGCTGGAGCCCAGCAGGTCGAGGCTGCGGTGGCCGGGAGCGGGCCACTGCACTCCAGTCTGGGCGACAGAGTGAGACTCCAACTCAAAAAAAAAAACAAACAAAAAAACACAAACGTGGTACATACACAGTGGAATATTATACTGTCATAAAAAGGACAAATTTATGAACTTCACAGCAACTTGGATGGACTTAGAGTCTATAATACTGAGTGATCTATCACAGAAACAAAGAACTGAGTATCACATGTTCTCACTCATAAGCAGACCTTGAACAATTATCATAATACTATAAGAAAAGGATTGGCAGTAGTGGGAAACTGGCGGTGGGGGGTGGAGGGGTGGGATTGACGGTAGTGAGAATCTGCTGGGGGAGGGGGAGCACACCTCATCAACAAGGGTACCTGCATAATGGACATTTGTATACCTAACTCTGAATTGTACCCCACATCTCTAAAACTAAAAATTTAAAAAAAACCTGTGGTATAACACATAAGATAAAATCTACCACTTTAACCATTTCTAAGTATACAGTTTAGTGGCATTAATACATTCACATTGTTGTGCAACCATCACCGCCCTCCTTCTTCAGAACCTTAGACCATCTCAACTGAAGCTCTATATCCATTAAACAGTAACTTCTCACTCCCTGCAGCCCCTGGTAATCACTATTCTACTTTTGGTCTCCATGACTTTGTGCAGAGTCCTATTTGAACAAATCATATTGCTATTGAATGGTTAAGATTTATTTATACAGCAAGTCGGTAAGTGATAGAGTTTTAGTGTGTGGTCAATCAACTGCAGACAACATGTGCATTAAAAAGGAACCAAACCTGAATGGGAAGCCCCAAAGGAGTCTGATGTCGGTCTGTGGTTTTTTGTCTTGTTCTGGTAAATGGAAAAATTCCTTGATGTATGAAGTAAAATGACCCTTATCTATGGGGGAAAGACCAGAATCTGGGAAGAAAGGAAACCGAGGAAATTGTGGGTTAAGTTTTGCCATCTCTATCTATATGACTAGAATAGAATTATTATAACAATTTGACTCCTGAAGCTTGTACTTTGAAAACATCCTTCTAAGGGTATTTGAAATGTCATAGGATATGTAATTTTCCAGTGGCCACCCTGGGCCCTTGACACTGGGTCTATGAGGAGGACATGAGAGTAAACTTTATGGGGCAAGGGTTTGGGGGGACTGATCCAACCAGTTTCCAAGGAAGCTAAACCAAATCACAAAATCCAAATTAAGATGCTAATTAAGGTGAGCTGGGATTTTGCAGCAAGTTTCTGAAAGCAATGACTATGCTGGTGATACTCAGGGGGTGTTATCATTTTGGTTCAGAGCAAAACAGGATCCCAGATGGCTTGTAGGAATTAGGAACACGATCCAGCTCCTGAGGAAACAGACTGACCAGGACTACATGAACTGAATGAGTACCAGACAAAAAAACGCATTCATAGTAGGGATGGGCCATTGAACACACCAGAGGTGGTGACAAAAACCCACTCCTACCAACTGAATTCCTGTGACAGAACCTGGTGTCGAAGACTGCTATCTGTTTCTTCCAGACATGGTTGATGAAAAGAGAGAAGCAGCACCTAAAACATAGCTATGTTTGTTTGCTTTTGTTTTTAGCACACCAACTGGGAGGTACAGAGATTAAAATTTGATCACATTGACTACCTGCTGCTGGGCTAGCAGGCAAGAATAGACCAGTGGGACAACCAGTGTCTGCTGTAGAGTCTGAGGAAGTTCCATGGCTTCATTGACTCTTTTTCAGATTACCCCAAGTGAGAATAATAGGCATTATCCTGAGAACATGCTACCTCCCTACATCAGAGGCAACAGCCAACTAGTAATGTGTTCTGATCAGGGCATTCATACCGGAAACTGACCTGGGAGACAGTGTTATAGCACTGACTACTGAGGTTTCATGTTATTCTACATATTTTGTCCATTCCTGTGTTGCAATGCCCAGATCCTCCTTTAATAAAGAACTTGTTAGCCCAGCTGTAGGAGTGCTGTTGGTAGATAGCCTTTACCTGGCAGTCCCTTCAAGAAGCAGCCAAGAGAAGAATGGCCTTGCCCAAGGTCATATCCTCCCATGGCAGCTCACATGCACTGATTGATTAATTAAAATTAATTAATTAAAAATTGCTGTCTCTGCCCAAATTGAGATGATTTTTTAAAAAAAATTTGAGTTGGAGTCTCACTCTTTCACCCAGGCTCGAGTGTAGTGGCATGCACACTCTTAGCCACCCCACATCGACCTGCTGGGCTTAGGCGATCCTTCCGCCTCAGCCTTACGAGTGGCCGGAGCTACAGGTGCGAGCTACCACGCCCAGCTAATTTTTTATTTTATTTTATTGTAGAGATGAAGTCTCACCAAGTTTCCCGGGCTGGTCTCGAACCTGTGGGCACAGGCAATCCACTTGCCTTGGCCTCCCAAAATGCTGGGATTATAGGCTGAGCCACCAAGCCAGGCCAAAATTGAGATAATTTTGATGGATCATTCTAGTTCCAGCATTTCCCGTGAGGTCAACTGAGGCAGCTTGACTTCTCCCTCTGCCAATCCTGCTTCTTCACTCTTCTATCTACAGGTGCTTGCCTCAAGGTTACTTCTCAATAAATATCTCTGTCATTGGCCTTAGTTTATACTTTGGTGCTCATTTTATACTTTGATGCTCATTCTTACTTTATATTCTCAAGTGTTTGTTCTGGTGACCTATCTTATGTATCATTCATGACCCTGAGGCCTGGCCTTGTTCTGACTTTCCTCTCAATGTAGGTGCTACTGCCATTTTGATTAGGGCCATACTGTGTATTTCAGGAAACTGAGCAACATTGTCTTAAATGCCAGTAGTATTCCATAGCTACATACTGCCAGAAATGGCCCAAATATTTTAAAATACCTCATAGCCTATGGTGCCTCTTTCAAATTAAATTACTACTGGATCAGTACCCCTCCTTAGATCTGGGGACTTTGTTCTGAGCCTCTTTGACTAAGGAGGATGCCTCACTATTTCCTGGATTTTGCTGTGCCCTGTTTTGTCTATCTGTAGCAATGGTTGAATGTCATTCCTTCAGTAGATCCATCTGTTGGAAAGTCAAGAGAGGTGGACATAGGGAAATGAGACTATGGTCTAGCAATAGGACCACCCAATGCCATCATTAAATGTAATCATTGCTTATAAAAATAATGACCATTTAATTTTTTTTTTTTTGAGGTGGAGTCTCACTCCATTGCCCAGGTTGGAGTGCAGTGGCCGCTCTTGGCCACTGCAGCCTCGACCTGCCAGGCTCTAGCCATCCTTCTGCCTCGGCCTTCCAAGTAACTGGAACTACAGGCATGCGCCACCACGCCTGGCTAGTTTTTGATTTACTGTAGAGACAGGTCTCGCCAAGTTGCCCGGGTGGGTCTCGAACCCGTGGGCTCAGGCGATCCTCTCGCCTCAGCCTCCCAAACTGCTGGGATGACAGGCTGAGCAACCGAGCCCGGGGAATAATGACCATTTAATCACAATTTACCATGTGCTTTTATACATTAGCTCATTTAAATTGCATAACATCCTCAAAAAACTGATAATAGAACTTCCATATGATCCAGTAATCCCACTACTGGGTATATACCCAAAAGAAAGGAAATCAGTATATTGAAGAGATATCTGCCATTCCCATGTTTATTGCAGCATTATTCACAATAGCCCAGATATAGAATCAACCTAAGAATCCATCAACAAGTGAATGAAGAAAATATGGTATGTGTATACAATGGAATATTATTCAGCCATAAAAATAAATAAAACCCTGTCATTTGCAGCAACATGGATGGAACTAGAGGACTTTATGATAAATGAAATAAGTCAGGCACAAAAAGACAAATATTATACATTCTCACTCATATGTGGGAGCTAAAAACGTCAGCCTCATGTAAGTAGTGAATAGAATAGTGTTTACCAGTAGCTGAGAAGGGTATGAAGCAGGGGAAGAGGAAAAGAGGTTGGTTAATTGGTACAAAAATACAGTTTGATAGAAGGAACAAGTTCTAGTGTTCAATAGCACAGCAGGGCAACTATAGTTAAGAATTATTGTATGTTTCAATACAATAAAGAAGCTAGAAGTGAAATGATAAATGTTTGAGGTGATGGATATCCCAATTACCCTGATGTGATCATTACACATTGTATGCATGTATTAATATATCACATGACTCTCATAAATATGTACAACTGTTATGTATCTAAAAGAAATTATAAACAATTTTATAACAATCTTATTAGATAGGTACTCTAATTTCTTCGTTTTATAGGTAGGGAAATTGAGGCACAACAGGATTAAGCCACTTGCCCAAGGTCACAGAGCCAGTAAGTGTCATAACTAAGTGACTTCTATTGCAGGAAGCTAAGTCCAGTCACTTAAAATCTTACCTTACATTGTTTCTTATCAGTGTTAAGTGAACCACAGTAGTGTCAATAGTAGTACAAGAGACCATTACTGTCATGTTATAATAAATTTTTGGTGAAAAACTGAAAAGAAACAAAGATTTCTTTGTTAAATTTCATTTTTTATAAGACTGTATTAGTATTTTATCTTTATATCTGAACTTTCATCAATTCAGACCTTCCCAGCAGTGAATTTGGTGTGTGAGTTTTTGATTTCTTGCCCTCAAAAGTGGTCGTGTTATCAGCACCCTTTTCATTCACTCCAGTGGGTATGCAAATTTTATCATTATTACATGTGCTTTGATGTGAAATGGGTTGGGAAAGTCCAGTATACTGGTTGATATTTCAAGTTTTCTTGCTCCTACCTTCTTAGTCAAATACTTACAAATACTAATCACGCTGGGCAACTTTGTGGCTTAAAGAGGCTTTTTAAAAAAAAAACTTTTCATCATCTCAATTTAGGTTGCTTGAAGTTAAAATATTTTAATATCATGTTTCTCTCTGACTTGGAAGAAGATGAGGTTCAGTGTTTGGGAGACACAGAGGAGTGGGATACCAGTGGAAATAGGGGTTTGGGACATTACATCAGAAGGTGTCTGGTTCAATGAGATGTAAAAGGTACACTGAAATCAGAAGCAAGCTAAAATATCATACTGTGAGAAAGTGTGAGCTTGAAGGTAAGTGACCCAGAGCGCACACAGGGCGTTGTTGAAAGCCAGAGATTACCTAAATTTGATCTTATCTCAGGGCTTAAAAGAAAGTAATCCATCAATCAAATAATTATTTAAGCAAAGTCTATACATATGCTTTTTCAATAAAGACTTAAGTGCATTTATGAAGGTCTGAAGTATCTCATCAAAGTGTGTGCTAGGTATTCTGATTATTTAGAACAGTGCTTCTCAAATTCTGCTGCAAAATTCAAAATTCAAAAATCAAATTCCGGGGATATTTTAAAACTCTTGATGTCCAGGCTGCACTATATATCAATGAAATCAAAATTTCTGGAGTTGAGGCATAGGCATCAGTATTTAGAAAGATTACTCAAGTGATTCTAATATTTGGGAACTAATGGTTTAGTGCAGTGGTTCTCAAACTTGAGCTGCATTAGAATCACTTGATGGACTTATTAAGCCACATTTGCTGGGCTCCACCCCTTGAGTTTCTGGTTCAGTAGGTTAAAGTTGGGGCTTGAGAATCTGCATTTCTAGCAGTTTCCCAGATGGTGCAGTTTCCCAGATGTTCTAGGGAACTACAGTTTGAGAACCGCTGGTTTAGAGAATTGTTTACAAATTCATCAATGACATTTGATGTCATAGAAGTCATACATTTTTGCTGGGCAGCTAAGTAGATGCAACCTCCTTGGAAAGGAATCTAACCACAGTTGTGAACTCATTGCACACACTGATTCTCTGGCAGGGTTACATTCAGGCCCATCTGTTAGGCTGGCAGCATGCCCACAGAGAATGTGCTATGCCAGTTTCAGCAGGGCATAGGTTCTAACCAAACACGGTTTTAGAGGGGCAGCTTTCATCACCCAGCAAGCACCATTTCTTGGGCCAGGCAATCCTGCTGTTTGCAAACAACTCCAGTCTGAGGCCACATGCTTCCTTACATCTGTACATGCTTGAGGACATGATTAAAGAATAAATAATCAACAAATCATTGATTATATTTCTCCCTCAATCTGCCTTAGTGTTGTAATTTGGCATGTAGAGAAGTACTCTCTCTTTGGTGAACTGGAAGCCATTTGAAAGGACTATACAGTACATATGTAATGCTTTAACACTGCAAGATTAGGATCAGCTACATTGCTTCTTTGAAGATGTCATTATCATTTTTAATTTATTTTTGTTTAGGCTTTTACTGTGTTTCTGAGTTGGGCTCCCCCCCACCATTTATCATCAGTATTCTGAAGTCTTCTCTAATTTTATTTTTATTTTAAAAAGTGTTTATGTATGGTAGTACCAAAAAATGTATACACATTTTAAAAAATGTTATCTATGTATAACTTTTTGAAGTTGAATTAAATTACAGTAGCAATGTGTAGTATGATGTTCATTCAACCATGTTTCCACATTTTCTTTGACTGTCCTGCCTGCTGTATGGTGGCACTAGCATTCATTTGATTAATGCCATCTTTTGAGCAAAGGTCATACTTAAAATGTGTATACATTTTTTGGACACCATATTTTAAAAAGTAGAATTTATTTTTTAGAATATTTTTAGGCTTACAGCAAAATCAAGAGGAAGGTACAGATTTCCCATATACCTCCCCCACTCCCAAACATGCATAACTTCCCTTGTTATTATCATACCCAGTCAGAATGTTGCGTTTGTTACAATTGATGGACCTACAGTGACACTTCATTATCACCCAAAGTCTGTAGTTTACACTAGAGTTCACTCTTGGTGTTATACATTGTATGGGCTTGGATAATGTATGATGATATTTATCCACCATTATAGTATCATACAGAATAGTTCCACTGCCCTAAAACTCCTCTGTGCTCTGCCTATTCATTACTTCTTTCCCTCCATCCCTGGCAACCACTGATCTTTTTCCGTCTCCATGGTTTTGCCTGTTCCAGAATGTCACACAGTTGGAATCATACGGTACATTGCCTTTTCAGATGGTTTCACTTAGAAATGTGCATTTAAGTTTCCTCCATGTCTTTTGATGACTTGATAGCTCATTTTTTAGCATTGAATAATATTCTATTGTCTGGATATATCACAGTTCATGATCCATTCACCTACTGAAAGGACATCTTGGTTGCTTCCCAATTTTGGCAATTATGAATGAAGCTGCAACAAACATACATGTGCAGGTTTTTATGTGGGCATAAGTTTTCCGTTCCTTTGGGCAAATACCAAGAAGTAAAATTTCTGGATCATGTGATAAGAATATATTTAGTTTTGTAAGAATCATCTGACTGTCTTTCAACGTGGCTGTACCTTTTTTTTTTTTTTTTTTTGAGTTGGAGTCTTACTCTGTCACTCAGACTGGAGTGCAGTGGCTGCTCCCGGCCACCGCAGCCTCACCTGCTGGGGTCCGGCGATCCTTCCGCCTCAGCCTTCCGAGTAGCTGGAACTACAAGGGCGCGCTCCCATGCCCGGCTAATTTTGTGATTTATTGTAGAGATGAGATCTCGCCAAGTTGCCCAGGCGGGTCTCGAACCCGCGGGCTCAGGCAGGCTGTACCATTTTGAAGTCCCACCAGCAGTGGATGAGAGTGCCTGCTTCTTCACATCCTCATCAGTATTTGGTGTTTTCAGTGCTTTGGATTTTGGCCGTTCTTATATGTATAGTGGTATCCATCCCATTGTTGTAAATTGCATTTCCCTGATGACATATACTGTGAAGCATTTTTTCATGTGGTTATCCAGATAACGAAATTTTATTGAGTGCTAAAAAATGAGCTATCAAATCATGAAAAGACATGGAGAAAACTTAAAATGCACATTTCTAAGTGGAAGCCATCGGAAAAGGCTATGTACTGTATGATTCCAAGTGTATGACATTTTTGGAAAAGGCAAAATCATGGAGGCAGCAAAATGATCAGTGGTGACCAGGGATTAGGGAAGAAAAAGGGATGAAAAGACAGAGCACAGAGGAATTTTAAGACAGTACAACTACGCTGTATGATATATATTGGTGTATACATGTTTATCTGTATATCTTCCTTGGTGAAGTATCTGTTTAGGTCTTTGACTCACTTTTATTTTTTAGCTTTTTGAGTCGGGGGCTTAGTCTGTTACCAGGCTAGAGTGCAGTGGCATGATCACAATGATCATGAACTATGACAGTCTTGATCTCTTGGGTTCAGGAGATCCTTCCACCTCAGCATACTGAGTAGTTGGAACTATAGGCACATGTCATCATGCCCAGCTAATATTCTGATTTTTTTGTAGAGACGAGATTTTGCTATGTTGTCCAGGCTGGTCTTGAACTCCTGGGCTTAAGCAATCCACCTGCCTCAGCCTCCCAAAGTGCTGGGACTACAGGCATGAGCCACCACAATTGGCTGGCTCATTTTTAATTTTTTTTTTTTTGGTTGTTGTTGAGTTTTAAGAGTTCTTTGTATATTTTAGATAGCCACCTTTTATCAGATATGTCTTTTACAAATATTTCCTCCCAATCTGTGGATTCCTTTTTTTGTCTTAACAGTGTCTTTCACAGAGTGGAAACTTAATTATAGTGAAATTCTGCTTATAAATTCTTTCTTTCATAGATCATGCCTTTGGTGTTGTATCCTGAAAGTCATCACCAGATCCTAGGTCATCTAGTTTTCTTCTGTTATCTTCTAGGAGTTTTATAGTTTTGCATTTTATGTTTAGGTCTATGACCTATTTTTATATACTTTTTGTGAGTGATGTAAGTTTTACATTCATTTTTTGTATGTGGATGTCCAGTTGTACCAGACAATTTGTTTAAAATACTATCTTTTCTTCATTGTATCACCTTAGCACCTTTCTCAAAGATCAGTTGATTACAGTTATGTGGATTTATGCCTGGGCTCTCTTTTCTGTTTCATTTGTCAATTTGTCTATTCTTTTGCCCATATCACACTGTCTTGATTATGGTAGCTTTATAGTAAATCCTAAAGTCAGGTAGTGTCAGTTCTCCAACTTTGTTCTACTCCTTCAATATTGTGCTGGGTATTCTGGTTTTTTTTTTTTTACCTCTCCATATAAAGCAGTTTGTCAATATCTGGAAGACAACTTGCTGGAATTTTAATTGGGGTTGCATTTAATCTATAGATCAAGATGGGAAGAACTGACATCTTGACAACATTAGAATGTCTCTCCATTTATTGAGTTCTTCTTTGATTTCTTTCATCAGAGTTTTGTAGTTTTCCTGAAAAGATCTTTTGACATATTTTGTTAGATTTATGCTGAAGCATTTCATTTTTCAGGTACAAATGTACATTGTATTGTGTTTTTAATTGCAAATTCCACTTTTTCACTGCTATTATAAAAGAAAGTGATTGTGTTTTGTATATTAATCTTGTATCCTGCAACCATACTGTCATCACTTGTTAGTTCCTGGAGTTTTTTTCACTGATTCTTTCAGATTTTCTACATAGACAATCACTTCATATGTGAATAAAGACAGTTTTATTTTTTATTTCCTATCAGTATATCTTTTATTTCATTTCCTTGTCTCATTCCATTAACTAGGGCTTCCAGTACATTGTTGAAAAGCAGTGGTGAGAGGAGATACTTTACATTGTTCTTGATCTTAGTGGGAAAGCTTTGAGTTTCTTACCTTTAAGTAGGATATCAGTTGTGGGTTTTTTGGTAGATATTATTTATTAAGTTTAGGAAGTTTCCATCTATTTCTAGTTTACTGAAAGTTTTAAAATCCATGAATGGGTGCTGGATTTTGTCAAATGCTTTTTCTGCATCTATCAATATGATCATGTGATTTTTCTTCTTTAGCCTACTGATGGTAATAGACTACACTGATTTGCAAATGTTGAACCAGCCCTGTATATCTGGAATAAATCTCACTTGGTCATGTCTCTTTTTATATATTGTTGGGTTTGATTTGCTAATAGTTTGTTGATAATTTTTGCACCTATGTTCATGAGAGATATTGGTCATTTAAAATTTTTTCCTTGTAATGTCTTTGTCTGGTTTTGGTATTAGGGCAATGTTTGCTTCATAGAATGAGTTAGAAGTATTTCCAAGAAAAAAAAGAATATTTCCTTTACTATTTTCTAAATGAAACTGTAGTGAATTGTTATAATTTCTTCCTGAAATGTTAGACAGAACTCAGCAGTGAAACCATCTAGGCCTGGTGTTTTCTGTTTTGGAAAGTTATTAATTAGTGATTTAATTTCTTTAAAAGATATAGGCTTATTCAGATTGGCTGTTTTTTTCTTGTGTGAGTTTTGGAAAATTGTATCTTCCAAGAAATTGATTCATTTCATCTATGTAATCAAATATGTGGGAATATAATTGCTCATAGTATTCCTGTATTATTCTTTTAATGTTCATAGGATCTGTAGTTATGTTCCCTCTTTCATTTCTAATACTATTAATTTCTGCCCTCTCTGTTTTCTTCTTAGCCTAGCTAGAGGCTTTTTGATTTTACTGATCTTTTAAAAGAATCAGCTTTTGGTTTCATTAATATTCTCTATTGATTTCCTGTTTTCAATTTTATCAATCTTAAATTGATCTTATTATTTCTTTACTCCTGCTTACTTTGAACTTAATTTGCTCTTCTTTTTCTAGTTTCCTAAGGTAGAAATTTAGATTATTGACTGCAGATATTTTTTCTAATTTATGCATTTGATGTTGTAAAGTTCCCTCTAAAGTTTTTGTTGTATCCTACATATTTTGATGTGTTTTCATTTTTATTTAGTTCAGGATATTTTTGCATTTCTCGTGAGATATCTTCTTTGACATATGTATTATTGAAGTGTGTTGTTTAATCTCCAAGTATTTGGAAAATTTCCAGCTATCTTTCTGTTATTGATTTCTAGTTTAATTTTGTTTTGATTCGAGAGCATTGCTTAATTTCTATTCTTTTAAATTTGTTAAGGTGGCCTTTATAGCTCAGAAAGTGGTCTATGTTAGTAAATTTTTCATGTGAGCTTAAGAAAAATGTGTATTCTGCTGTTGTTGGATAAGGTAGTCTATAAATGACCATTATATCCAGTTGATTGATGGTGTTGTTGAGTTCAACTATGTCCTCACTGCTTTTTTTTTTTTTTTTGCCTGCTGGAATTTATTTCTGATAGAGGAGTTTGGAAGACTCCAGCTATAAGAGTATATTTTTCTATTTCTCTTTGAAGGTCTATCAATTTTTGTCTCATATATTTTGAAGCTGTTGTTAGGCACATACACATTAAGGATTGTTATGTCTTCTTGGAGAATTGACACCTTTATTATTGTGTAATATCCTTCTTTATCCTGATAACTTTTCTTTCTATGAAGTCTGCTCTGTCTGAAATTATATAGTTGCTCCCACCTTCTTTTGATTTGTGTTCATATGGTATATCTCTCTATCATTTACTTTTTTAAAAAAATGTATTTTAGATTCAAGGGGTACATGTACAGGTTTGTTACGTGGGTATATTTTATGCTAATGAGGTTTGAGCTTCAGTTGAGCCCATCAACCAAGTAGTGAGCATGGCACTCAATGGGTGGTTTTCCAGCCCTTTCCTTCCCTCCTCACCGCTTAGGCGTCCTCAGTGTCTGTTGTTCCCATCCTTATGCCTGTGTGTACTCAGTGTTTATCACCCACTTATAAGTGAGAACATGCCATCGATTTACTTTTAATGTGTGTCTTTATATTTAAAGCGGGATTCATGGAGACATGTATATTTGGGTCTTGTTTTTTGATCTAATCTGGCAATCTTTGTCTTTTAATTGGTTCATTTAGACTACTGATGTTCTTATTCTTTGTTCTTATTTTTGCTTCCACTCTTTTTCTTCCTTTGTCCTTTTAATTAAGCAGTGTATATAATTTCATATTCTCTCTTTTCTTAGCATATCAGTTGTACTTCTTTTATGTTTTTTGGTGGTTGCCATAGTTTGCAATATATATATTTAAAACTAACTCAAGTCCACTTTCAAACCACATTTTACTACTTCATGGTAGTGTGAGTACCTTATTATAATCAAATAGTTCTAATTCCTCCCTCCTGTCCCTTGTATCATTGCTGTCATTCATCTTACTGATACATAAGTGTACGTAAGCATATATAAACATACTTAACCATATGTATGTATGCATATAAGATGGAAAATTTGTTGGTGTTATTATTTGGAACAAACTGCTATCAGATCAGTTTAAAAATAAGAAATTAAAAGTTTTCATTTTGTCTTCACTTATTTTTTCTCCAATGTTCTTTCTTTCTTTATGTGGATTCAAGTTTCTGACATATTTTTCTTTTTAGATTAGAAAATATCATTTATTTTGAAAATAAATGAGAGCAAGATAGAGGAGATGTGTGTGTGTGTGTGTGTGTGTGTGTGTGTGTGTGTGTGTATGTGTGTGTGTAAACAAACTGAAAAATTAACAATCATTTATATCTATCTATCTATCTATCTATCTATCTATCTATCTATCTATCATTATAGAGAGAGAGTCATTCGCCTCCCCAAGGTAAGAGAGGGCATCAATTTGCTTCTCTTTAAGGAACTAATTTTAATATTTCTTGCAAAGCATGTGCACTGTCAAATTTCCTCAATTTTTTTTTGTCTGAGAAAGTCTTTATTTTTCCTTGATTTTTTTTGTTTTTTATCAGATTTCTGTATTTGAACAGAAAATTAAGAAGGGACAGTAAAAACTTCTAGCATAATTCAGAAAAGTATCTAAACATAGACCCAAATTATCGACAGGAAAAGAAAAACATTCCTATTGTGAGGTCTGCTCCAAAGCATTGTTAGATCTCTCATTCTTTGCCAAAATGTCATAATCATTCTCTTCTATAAGGTCTTCGTTATCATTCTTGACATCTTCTATCTCCTAGGACTGCTTATCTGATTACTAGACACATTATAATTATAAAGAGGCTCCAATTTTTTGACATAGGAGAACCTCAACAAATTTCGGAAGTTTTCTTTAAGAGTCGAGGAGGTGACTGTAGAGTCTATTTCCTTTAAAATTTTAAGGGTTATATTTGCCAGCCCCTTGATCGTTGGGTCTTTGTCCTGAAGCGTTGGTTCAATAGCATCAAACATAAGTTCAATTTCATATCTGAGCAGTAAATGGCCACGCAATTTTACCAAGTATCCTATTAAAATAAGTGATATTCTCCTCACATTTTCATTGGCACTCCCCAGGAATTCTAAGGTATCATATATCCACTTTGAAATGTATGTCTCATGAGCTACTCTCATCTCTTTATCCTCCAAAAACAGGATCAGAGGCACCATGCCTTGTAGAATCACATCACTCAGCATCCATGTGTATTGTCTCATATCCCTAAGTAATTCACCGAAGTGTCGAATGGCCGTACTTTGAATGATTCCATTACTATGATTCATCAGAGGACAGTAGCTGGAAGCAAAGAGGAGTAGGTCACCTTGCCCAGTTTTCCTAAAAGTTTCTGGAGGATGATCAAGGCGTGAATTACAACAATCTTGTCTTTGGGAAGAAAGGCATCCAGAATGGCTATTAATAAGCTTTCGATATTTTCTATCTCTTTGACAACAGGCGCCATGGTGGCGATTTTCTGAAGACTCAGTTTGCTAACTGCAGGATTGGAGTCATTGATCCAGGTTCTGAAGAGGACCAAAAATTCTTCTGGTAATGGGTCCTTGAAGAAATTATTCAGAAGTTCAGTGAGGAATATTACTGTGATGATACTGTTTTCTGACCTTCTAGGACCTTCCACTGAGAGTTTGTATAGATAATGAAGGGCCTCTGGAAATTGAGGAAACTTACATTCATTGAGGGTTTTGGCAACAAGGTAGACCCCATGATGTTGATGTGGTATTTGGAAAAACTGGTTCCAAAAATTCTTTTTATTTAGCACAAACAGCCACCTCTAGCAGCCCAGAACAATTCAGCAGAACTCTCAGGGCATCCTGGGCATACCTGGCCAGGATCTTCAGTCTCAGCTCACTGCTGTAGGAGAGCTGGAGCATGAGGGCCATTAAGAGTCACTGCTTTCTTGTAGGAACCAACAGGCAGCAGCGTGCATAGGGCTTAGGATGCCGCCACAGGCATCATGTTGGCAGCCTTGAGAGAGAAATATCTTTTGTCCACTGTGGGGGACGGCATCGTTCCAGGCTTTCCTTTCAGTATCAACAAGATTGTCTTTAGCACGTGATGGGCCACACTCGACTCCAAACCCCCCCACCTGCCACATCAGGATCAGAGTGTTGTCAGCTGGGACTGGGTAATCCATAAGTTGAAAGATGACCATCTTGGGTGAAGTGCGTGTCAACAAGGTAATGACTTGCAACATGTCATACTTCATAATGTGAGAAGAATTTGTACACAATTGCTTTTAAATAACATCCACAATCTTAGACACCATGGTGATCTTCTGGGAATGATATTCCAGAGTCAATTTCAGTATGCATGCTGCTTCAGATGCAATTTTATAATAAGGTTCAGAGAGTTTTATCAGTAGATTCCACACAAAATCAGTCAGCAAAGAGGGCAGTAAGTTTTGTCCTACTCCCTGAGCAATTTTACTTTTGTCTTCTTGCATAACCTTAGATAGACTTTCCACATTAGAAAGAGAAGGCAGAATGCTATAACTTCTATGTCTTGTAAGTTTATTTTTTTCAATATCCGCATCCTGGCACTTTGCAATGGAGAAGAGGTGGTACATTCCCAACAATGCTGGTTCTGAGGTTGAGGGATCACCATGGGAGCACAAAAGAGATAGCTCTGCTGCCAGGACACCCAAACACAGAGCATCAACACTTGGATAGTCCCTGACTTTCCTGGATGCAAAGTTTAACACCAAGCTAGAATTATAAAACATTGGTTAGTTGGTCATGGTGTTCCCGCCAGGAGGAGGGTCAGGTCTTTGCACTCCGAAGGTCTCTGCCGAGCTCTACCGGAGAAAGGGGAGCCTGGAAGGGCCACGGTACTGGGCGAGCCAGAGCTGCGGATCGACAAACCGCCGGTGCACTTTCGCAGCTTCCCAAGAGGGACGGAACCAGCGAGAGCTTTTCCTTGACTTTTAAAGGTTAATTTCACATGTTTTATAATTCTAGCTTGGTGAGGTTTTTCTCTCAACACTTTAAATATTTCACTCTACTATTTTCTCACTTGTATGGTTTCTGAGGTGAAGTCAGATGTAATTTGTATCTTTGTTCTTCTAACAGTAAGGTGTTCTCTTTCCTCTGGCTTCTTTGACAATTTTTTTTAATCTTTGATTTTCTGTAATTTAAAAATGATATGCTTATGTATAGTTTTTCCAGCTTTTATTCTTCCTAGTGCTTTCTGAGTTTCCTGAATCTGTGGTTTGATGTCTGACATTAATTTAGGAAAATTCTCAGTCATTATTTCAAATATTTATTTTGTTCCTTTCTCTCTTTATTCTTCTGGTACTCTGATCATACATATGTTACACCCTGTCCACAGTTCTTGGATTTTTTTTTCTTTTCTTTCCAGTTTTTTTTCTTTGATTTTCAGTTTTGGAAGTTTCTGTTGATATAGCCTCAAGCTCAGAGATTCTCTCCTCAACTGTGTCCAGTCTACTAATAAACTCATTAAAGATATTCATTTCTGTTACAGTGTTTTTTATTTCTAGTGTTTTATTTTGGTTCTTTCTTAGAATTTCCATCTTTCTTCTTATATAGTCCAACTATTCTTGCATGCTGCTTATTTTTTCCATTAGAGCCCTTATCATATTAATCATTGTTGTTTTAAATTTCTAGTCTGATAATTCCAACATCCCTGCCATATCTGAGTCTGGTTTTGTGGCTTGCTTTGTTTCTTCAAACTGTTTTCTTCCTTTTAGCACACCATGGAAGTTTTTCTTGATAGCTAGATGTGATGTACTGAATAAAAGGTACCCAGCACTAGTCCTTACAGGGGTTGCTGCTCTTGGATTTTGACTCTTGCTAATTTTGGAGGCAGTGGTTTGTCCTGTGACCTCACTTCTTCTACAGAACTAAAAATGATTGCTAATCTTTCAGTTTGTTTAGCTTTTTACTTGTTCTTAGGACAGAGGAGTAACTTTCAAACTTCTTACATGCTGGACTAAAAACTAGAAGTTGGGTTTGACTTTTAAAACACAGAAGAAACCTGTTGTAAATTTAGATTGAGAGGAGGTGGGACTTCTGCTACAGAATTCCAATTACATTATAAATCAATTACATTGATTATAAATCAAAGTACATATATTATTTTATTTGTTCTATAATCAAACTTCAAATATGAGGAAATCTTTGGACTTTTTTAGATTAAAACATTAATTTTTAGATTAAAAATTATTTGAGCTCTTTAAAATAAACACATAAAAAGTAAAATGCACAAAAATAAATTCATTGATTTATAATAAAGAAATCCATTGATTTATAAGACTTGCAAAAATTATTTTCTTTTATGAAAGCATACTGACTATGCTGGAATTATATGTTGTAAGCTAGGGCTGGGAAAATGGATGGACAAGGAGAAGCTAGGAGAGTCAGCCTTCTTCCTTAACTATGGTTGGATTTTATGTTGGGATAAGTCAGATTAATAGGGGGGATAGGGATCTGGAGCATTATGTACCCCGAATTCCAGGGGAAAGCTACCTGTTAAGACCTAAAGCAAGCTGGGTGTAGTGGTTTACTCCTATAATACCAGTGCCTTGGGAGGCCGAGGTGAGAGGATTGCTTGAGGCCAGGAGTTTGAGACCAGCCTGGCCAATATAGCAAGACTCTGTCTCTATAAAACATTAAAAAAATTAGCTGGGTATGGTGGTACATGCCTGTGGTCCTAGTTATTCAGAAGGCTGAGGTAGGAGGATAGCTTGAACCTAAGAGTTCAAGGCTCTAGTGGGCTATGATCCCACCACTGAAATTCAGGCTGGGCAACAGAGACAGAGAGAGAGAGAGAGAGAGAGAGAGAGAGAGAGAGAGAGAGAGAGAGAGAGAGAAGGAGGGGAGAGGTAAAGCAAAGCTGAATGTAAATTGTGACTATAAAAAAATTATTTTACTTAATTATCTCCTCTTGGCTGGATAAGAAAAGTAATACATAAAAGTGGATTTAGAATGACAGAGAAAAGCTGGGTGTGGTGGCTCAACCTGTAATCCCAGCACTTTGGGAGGCCAAGGTGTGTGGATTGCCTGAGCCTGCAGGTTTGAGACCAGCCTGGGCAACTTGGCAAGACCTCGTCTCTACAAAAAATAAAAAATAAAGAAAATTAGCCGGGTGTGGTAGCATGTGCCTGTAGTTCTGGCTACTTGGAAGGCTGAGGCGGAAGGATCACTGGAGCCCAGCAGGTTAACATTGGAGTGGCCATTAGTGTGCTATAGCACTACAGCCTAGGTAACAGAGTGAGACTTCAACTCAAAAAAAAAAAAAAGAAATGACTGAGAATTACTGATTTTTTATTTGCTTCTAAAGTGCTTGTCTAGAAATCTCCTTCAGAATTTCCACAGCTGTATTCATTGACCATCTCTACAACTTCTGTATATAAGTACTTTTTTTTGGCATACCATGTAAGTTTTTATGGACAGCTAGACATGATGTACTGAATAAAAGGTACCCAGCACTAGTCCTTACAGAGGTTGCTGCTCATGGGTTTTGCCTTTTGCTAATTTTGGAAGCAGTGGTAGTCTTTTGAAGTTAAATATTAAAATACTTTTTATAATTAATTTTTCAAATTAGTAAAAATTACTTTTCAAGAAGAGTTTTTACTCCTTTATTTTCAAGGTTGGATTTTTGGCTATACTAAAACAAGATCTGGGGAATTAGCCTATGGACTCACTGTCTAGCATGTATAATATCATTCTGTTGAGAAAATATGGCCCCAGAATAGAATGCACAGCTTAGAAATGAGCAAAGAGCTTGGGAAGACAACTTATTCAAAAGTTGAGAAACTTATGATTGAAACATTCCTGGTTGAAATGAAAAAATAGATTTGAATAATAATAATATCATAACTGAAGGCCAAAATCAGGGGTTTATTTTTCTTTGCAATTTAGAAATTTGATTCTAAGTTTTTTAAGAACTAGGAATTGACAAGTAGTGAGATATGCAACCTTTCATATTACGTTATTTATATTTTTGTGTATGTACATGATGGAACCCAAGCTTTGTATGACACTACTTGAGAGAAATATTGTTTTATTGTGAAGTTGATTAATAAAGACTTTAATATTGCTCATGGCCTTTTATACAATTTTGATTCATCAATGAAGGAAATAAAAGGGATATCTTTTAAAATTTGCTACTATCATTTTATAGGTAAGTTTATTTAAAAAGTGTAATATTTAAAGAACGTTGCTAAAATCTATTTTTCTGGGAATAAATGATTGCCTAAGAACTTTAAGACTCATGCTATAATTTGTTCTCTGCATAAGTACATGTGTCAGTTTCATGCAGTAGTTTTTATTCAGTAGTTTTCTCACATCAAGAATAAAAATTTATTTATTTTTTTGAGTTGGGGTTTCACTCTCACCAAGGTTGAGGCGCAGAGGCATGGTCACAGCTCACTGCAGCCTCAACCTCCTGGGCTCAGGCAATTCTTCCACCTCAGCCTCTCAGGTAGCTGGGACCATAGACATGTGCCACTATATCTGGTTCATTTAAAAAAATTTTTGTAAAGACAAGGTCTTGCTGTGTTGCCTAAGCTGGTCTTGACCTCCTGGGCACAAGTAGTCCTCTCGCCTCGGCTTCCCCAAGTGCTGGAATTACAAGCATGAGCCATCATGCCCTGCCCAAGAATAAAGATTGTATTTAATCATAAAAAAAGGAACTTCATAAGTAGGAAACCAGGCAGAAAGAAGAACATTTTAGGTACGCTTTTCATACATACCTCAGTTAGGGTATTATGCAGTTCATAGATTAAATTATTATTTCATTGCAACTTAGAGAAACATTCTCTTAGAACAATTTCTAGTTATATGAATAAATCCATCTCAATATAAACGAAGAAATAGAGAAAGCTAAATACACCAAGTATCTAAAGCATCAATTTAAAATATCTCATGTAAAATTCAAGTAAAACGTTTGATGTTCAAAAAGTAGAAATTATTTGATAGTAAAGTTGCAAATTCTAAAAGCCAATTAGTGGCTTTTCAAAAACAGCTTATTGGTGTATAATTGACACTCAATAAATTACACATATTTAATGTGTAATCTGATAGGTTTTGATATGTATATACACTTGAATCCATTACCATGATCAACAGCGAACATACCCATTACACCCAAAAGTTTCCTTATTGACTTTTGTAATACCTCCCACTTCCCCCACCACCAAGCAACCACTGATCTGCTTTCTGTCACAATAGATGAGTTTGTATTTTCTGGAGTCTTACATAAATAAAATCTCACTGTTGAATTTGTGGCTATAGTAAAATAAGACTTGTCCTATGGACATACCTAGCATGTACGTTATTATTCCCTGTATCCATTTTTATCTGAATTCTTTCACTTGGCATAATTATTTTGAATTAATCCTCAGTTGATGGCTTTCAAGTAGTCTTCAGGTGAGGTGAGTTTTTAGGTTTGCATTAAGACAACATAGAATCTGTCCCAGTAAACGGCCAATTGTGAGTTGGAATCTGTGGCAGCCAAGGAACTACCAGGCATTATTTATAAATCAGACTCTGTATCAATTTGGCTTTGGGTTGTAAACTCTGGTAATTTGTGGAAAGGAGGAACTTACTGGTAGGATAGGAACTGGCTCATGTGAACAAAGAAAAATGTGAACAACCAAGGTTTCATAGTGCAATTTCAACCATATCAGAGCCTGAGGCAAAAGGAAAAGTCAGTAACGCTGTCTTTAAATCTTTGATATTTTGTTCATCATGAATTTTTGCACTAATTTTGATTTTAAAAAATATTACATTAGCTTGATTACTAGGTTTTTGGAGCCCTCTTAAATTTTGCATCCCCAAGTGAATCCCTCACTTGCCAAAACCTCTCACCCAAGTCAGGGTCCTAGTTCTGCTGGATAAAAATTGGGGAAAATGGATTCTAAGTAGTAGGAAACAACATATTTTCTCTTTAGGATATGGCAGAAGGTCGGGTGAGCTCTCACTGCTATGAATTTTACTGCTCAACATTAAAATTCTGGGAAGCAAGACACTGATGCTCCTCTCTCAGTGGCTGGTGAGGGTGGGATCACCTTGCTTGACAGTTTCACTAGAACTGCTGTTTTCAAAAGAAGGTGTATGAGATGCCTTACAGGCAGAAACAGCAGATGTCAATTACAGAGCCTAGAAAGAAAAATAAAAGAGGTCTTCAGCTGCAATTTATTGATCAAAATCAAATCTTTGTCAGAAAGCTATCAGAAAACCATTGAGGAGAGAGTCATGTGTGGGTTATCTTCAAGTAGTAGGATAATTTGACTTCCTTTTGGCATTCACATGTTGACTTCTTTTTCCTTCTTGAAACAGGCTTTCTGCACACAAGGCCTCTAGGTTTTCCTATTATGACTCCCCTTTCTCAATGCCTTTCTCTTTTTCTTTGTCTTCTGCCCTCTCCTTAAATGCCCCTGTAACCCATCTTCCGTGGCCCTGTTCTTTTCACTCTACTTATTTCTCTGAAGAGTCTCATTCATATCCCTAGGTTTGCTAATAAGATAACAGCACAAACTTTTTTCCTGAGCTTGTTGACCCACATTCTC
Organism: Carlito syrichta; assembly: GCF_000164805.1. Lineage (NCBI taxonomy): Eukaryota > Metazoa > Chordata > Mammalia > Primates > Tarsiidae > Carlito > Carlito syrichta. The sequence goes on along the minus strand of NW_007172190.1, from coordinate 199,940 downwards.
AATAGGAAACTGAACTGTAATAATAAACATACATCTTTTCTTTAATCATTTTTTTCTTTGTCCTAACCAATGGTTCCAGCATGTATTCAGTTACTCAAGTCTGAAATCTGAGTTATTCTAGACTTCCTCACTATCATCTTTTATAGATATATTTTTGGTTTGTTCATTCCTCTCCAAGTTCCAATAGTCCAGGAACTTGTCATCTCTTGTCTGAATGACTTTCAATAGACTCTTAACTGGTCTTTCTTCTTCCATGTCATGCTCTCTGATTCATTTTTTGCTCTTATTCCAGGATGATCTTTATATAATTTCCATGTCATCCTCTTCTTAAAACTCTTCAAAGTTCTTCATGACCTCTGAGATTGAGCAATCCATTCTTCTGTCTCAGTAAATTTAAAAGAGGATTCAAGTAATATAAAACAGGATCTTAGACCCCAGTGGTATTAAATGAAAAATAAACAACAGAAGACAACTTGGAATCAGGTTCGATGGCTCAGTCTGTAATCCCAGCACTTTGGGAGGCCGAGGCGAGTGGATTGCCTGAGCCCGTGGGTTCAAGATCCACCCACGCAACTTGGCGAGACCTTGTCTCTACAATAAATCAAGAATTAGCTGGGCGTGGTAGTGTGTGCCTGTAGTTTTGACTACTTGGAAGGCTGAGGTGGAAGGATCACTGGAGCCCAGCAGGTCAAGTTTGTGGTGGCCAGGACTGTGCCACTGCACACTAGTCTGGGCCACAGAATGAGACTCCAACTCAAAAAAAAAGGAAACTTAGAAATTCACAAATATATTGACATTAAATTATAATTATAATCAATGAATCAAAGGAGAAGTTATAAGAGAAATTAGAAAATACTTTGAGATGAATGAACATGGAAGCACAAATACCAAAATGTATGGGATACAGAGTGCTTAGTAGGAAATTTATAGCTGTAAATGCCTATAATGAGAAAGAAAGAACTCAAGTCAATAACCTTTTTATTTTAAGGCACAGAAAAAGAAGAGGAAACTAAATCCAAAGCAAGTAGGGAAAAATAAATAATAAATATCAGAGCAGAAATAAATAAAAATATAGAATAGAAAAACAATAGAAAAAATTAATGAACTGAAAACTCGGTTCTTTAAATGATCAACAAAATTGACATTCCTTTACCTAAATTAACCAAAGGAAAAAAGACAGAGATAAGACTCAGATTATTAAAATCAGAAATGAAAGAGGGATCATCACTACTGCTTTTAAAAAATCAAAAGGATTATAAGGAAACACTATAAATAATCATGTGCCAACTAATTATATAACATAGATGAAATGGACAAATTCTTAGAAATACACAAACTAGCAAAATTGATTCAAGAAAAACAAATAGAAAATCTGAATAGACCTATAACAAATAATGGGATTAAATCAGTAATTAGCAAAAACTTCCACTAAGAATAGTTCAGGACCAGATGAATGCTATCAAACATTTAAAGATCAACACCAATCATTTACAAACTCTTCAAAAAAATAGAAGAGAGAATACTTCCCAACTCACTCTATGAGGCCAGTATTTATCAAAACTAGACAAAGACATTACAAGAAAGCGAAACAGATACATATCCTTTATGGATATGAATACAAAAATCTTAAGCCAACATGCTGGCTCATGCCTGTAATTCCAGCACTTTGGGAGGCCCCAGGAGGAGGATTGGTAAGCCCAAGAGTTCGAGATCAGCCTGGGCAACATAGTAAGAACTTGTCTCTACAAAAAATAGAAAAAGTAACCAGGCATAGGGGTGTAGTCCCAACTACTCAGGAGACTGAGGTGGAAGAATCGCCTGAGCCCATGAGGTTGAGGCTGCTGTGATCACACCACTGCACTTCAGCCTGGGGTACAGAATATTACCTCGACTCAAAAACAAAAAGCAAAAACCAAAAAAACCCAAAACAAACAAGCAAAAAACAAAACAAAAACTCAAGAAAACCTTCAACAAAAAACTAGCAGACTCAGTTGAGCACATATAAAAAAACTATACCATGATCAGATGAGATTCATCCCAGGAATACAAGGTTGAACATATGAAATTCAATGAATAATATAATATACCATGTTGATAAAATAAAAGACAAAAACCACACGATCATCTCAATAAACAGAAAAAACATTTGACAAAATCTAATAAACTTTCATGAATAAAACACTCAACAAACTAGGAATAGAAAGAAATTTCTTCAACTTGAAAGAGGATCTATGCAAAACCCACAAGTCATGTCATACTTAGTGGTGAAAGACTGAAAACTTTCCCTCTATAATCAGGAACAAGACAAAGATTTCTATTCCCATCACTTCAATTTAACATTGTACTGGAGGCTCTAGCTGAGACAATTAGGCAAGACAAAGAAATTAAAGGTATCCCGATTGGGAAGAAGGAAATATTGCAGGTGGCATGATCCTATGTATGGAAAATACTAAGGAACCCACTGGAAAGCTATTAGAACTAATACATGAATTCAGAAAATTGCAGATACCAGATCAATATACAAAAATAACTGTATTTGTATACTCTAGCAATGAACAATCTGAAAATAAAATTAAGGGAATAATTTTATTTATGATAATATAAAAATACTTAAATTTAATATATTATACTAAAATGTAATAAATGTCAAAACATTGTTGAAATAAACTTAAGTTTAAAGTAAATAGAAAGATGAATATGCATATGGATTGGAAGACTTAAATATTGTTAAGATGGCAGTACTCCCCAAATTGATCTCTAGATTCAGCACAATTTCTAGAGAAGTCCGAGTTGGCTTTTGTAGATATTGACAGTCTGATCCTAAAAGTCATATAAAAAAGCAAGAGACTCAGAATAGCCACATAATTTTGAAAAATAGGAATAAAGTTGGAGGCTTCACATTTCCTGATTTCAAAACTACAGTAATCAAGGCAGTGTAGTGTCAACGTAAGGACAGATTTACAGAGCAATCAAATAGAATTGAGGGTCCAGAAACAAACCCATACATTTTTGGTCAATTGTTTTTTGCAAGGGTGCCAAGCGAATTCAATGGGAGAAGGATATTATTTTCAACAAATGGTGCTAGGACAACTGAATATTCACATGTAAAGAATGAATTTGGATCCATACCATACACAAAATTTAATTAAAAATAGATCAAAGATCTAAATGTAAGAGATAAAACTACACAATTATTAGAAGAAAACATAGAGTAAAGCTTCATGGCCGTGGATTAGTCAATAGTTTCTTAGCTATGACATCAAAAGTATAGGTAACAAATTGGAGTCCATCAAGATGGAAACACTTTTGTGTTTTAAAGGACACTATCAAAAAGTGAAAAGACAACCCTCAGAATGGGAGAACATATTTGCAAATCATATATCTGATAAAGGCTCAGAATATGTAAAGAACTTACAACTTAAAAATAAAAAGACAATAGCTTAAATAAAAAATGAAAAAAGGATTTGAATAGACATCTCTCCAAAGAAGATATACAAATAGCCAATAAGCATGTGAGAAGATACTCAACATCATTAGCCATTGGGAAAATGTAAATTAAAACCACAATGAGATATCCCCTCTTGCTGTTGGTGGAAGTGTCCCCCAAATAGGTATGCGGCAGTTCTAACCCTTGGTACATGTGTATATGACTTTGTTTAGAAATAGGGCATTTGCAGTAGAATCAAGTCAAGATGAGCTCATACTGGATTAGGATGGGTCCCAATTCAATATGACTGGAGAAGAGACACAGAGCACAGGGGAGAATGCCATGTGATGGGTCAGAGATGGGAGTCATATATTTACAAGCCAAGGAATTGTTAAGGATTGCTGGAAACACAAGAAATAAAAGAAAGACATGGAACTGTTTTTCCCCTAGAGCCTGCAGAGAAAGCATAACCCTGATGATACCTTGATTTCAAACTTCTAGCCCCCAGTCTGTGAAAGAATAAATTGTCATTGCTTTAAGATACCCAGTTTGTGGTTATTAGTTACAGCACCCCTAGCAAATTAATACACCATTGCACACCTACTATGGTCACTATAATAAAAAAGCTAGATAATAACAATTGTTTGTTATTATTTTAATAACAAATTAAATTTGTTATTAAAATATCATTTTAATGGTGCAGCCACTTTGGAACACAGTTTGACAGTTCCTCAAAAGTAAACATAGCCGGGTTAGGTGAAGTGTGACTGAAGTCCCAGCTAATCAGGAGGCTGAGGTGGGAGGATCACTTGAGCCCAGAGTTTAAGTCCAGCTTGGACAATATTGTGAAACCCTGTTTCTAAAAAAAAAAAAAAAAAAAAAAAAAGTAAACATCGAGTTACCATATGACACAGCAACTTTACTTTGAAGTATATACCCAAGAGAGATGAAAATGTATGTCTCCTACCCTTACAGAAATTGGAATAGGCAACCAATTCTTGATCAAAACCCCCAAAACCCATGGCATAAGAGATAAGATAGACAGTGGGACCTCATTAAATGGAAAAGCTTCTGCAAAGCAAAAGAAACCATCAAGAGAGTGGGGAGAAAGCCCACAGAATAGGAAAAAATATTTGCCGACTGTATATATATCTGACAAAGGCCTAACATCCAGAATCTACAAGGAACACATACATGTGTGCTGAAAGGAAAAAAGAACACAGCCCCATTAAAAAGTGGGCAAAAGATATGAACAGATCTTCTCAAAAGAAGACATGTGAGCAGCCAACAGATACATGAAAAAAATGCTCAGCCTCACTAATCATCAAAGAAATGCAAGTTAAAACCAGTCTGAGATACCAATTAACTCCAGTCAGGATGGCCCTCTTTAATAAAACAAAAAACAACAGATGCTGGCGAGGATGTGAAAAAAGGGAACGCTTCTATACTGTTGGTGGGAGTGTAAACTAGTACAACTTCTGTGGAAAACTGTGGCGATTTCTAAAAGACCTAAAAATTGACCTTCCACAAGACCCAGCAATCCCCCTTCTGGGAATATACCTGGAAGAACACAAATAATTCTACAAAAAAGATACCTATGGATGTATGTTTATTGCAGCACTATTCACAATAGCAAAAACATGGAACAACTATGCTGCCTATTGAAAGTGGACTGAATAAAAAAAAGTGATACATATACACAATGGAATATTATGCAGCCTTAAGCAAGGACAAAATTATGAACTATACAGCAACTTGGATGGATTGAGTCCATCATACTCAGTGCCCTATCACAGAAACAAAGAACTGAGTACCACATATTGTCACTCATAAGTGGATCCTGAACATTTATCATAATACTTCAAGAAAGGGATTGGTAGTAGTGGAGCACTGCCTAATAAGTGTATGTGATCCCAAACCAGATAAAGTGAGCATCAATGGGAGGCCTAAACTTCACCTGTACAATGGCCATTTATGTACCTAATCCTAAATTATCCCATACACCTTTAAAATTAAATAAAATAAAAAATTTTAAAAAAAGAAAAAAGAAAATATGTCTCTATAAAAACATATCCCTGAATGTTTATGGCAGTATTATTAATAGCCAAAATGTGGGAATAATCCAAATGTCCACCAACTGATGCATAGATAAAAAAGTAATGTATCCATACAAATAAATATTATTTGGCTATAAAAAGGAGTCAAATACTGATTCATGTTACAACGTGGATGAGCCTTGAAAATATTATGCTAAATGAAAGAATGCAGTCACAGAAGATTACATACTGTATGATTCCTTTAATATGAAACATCTAGAATAGGCAAATCTGTGGAGGCAGAAAGTAGATTAGTGTTGCCTAGGGCTGGGGTGTGGAGATAGGGAGTGACTGTTGATACATATGGAATTTCACTGCGGGGGGAGGGGTGGTGATGATGAATGTTCTAAAATTAGGTAGGGATGATGGTTGTACAATTCTGTGAATATACTTAAAATCACTGGTGTACTCTTTAAATGGGTGACTTTTATGATAGGTGAATTATATCCCAATAAAACGACTAAAAATGTGTTGGTTTTTTTCCTGTGCTGATCCCACTCTGCTGATTCCCACCTCTAAGATCTTACACATGCTGTGCCTGGAATGTTCTTCTCAACTTGGTCTACTTGGCAAATTCCTATTTATTCTTCAAAACTCAGCTTACATATCACCTCTTCTGTGAAGCTTTTGTGCTCCTAGTAAAGCAAGCACTTTTCTTCACTCCCTCTTCATTTGGTATTTGTGTAAATGACTGCATTTCTCACTATATGGATAACTTTTGTTTTCTTCTTGCTTGGATCTTCCCTGTAGATCCCGTTTTTCCCTGAGGACAAGGGACACATCTTACCACATTTGCATCTATCTTGAGTACTCATTGCTGTGCTAGGCAGGTAGCAAGCACTCACTGAGAGTACTTGTTAAGTTGAATTGAGTAGTTTGAAAGCATATGGAACAAAACTCAGTAGTAAACAGCAAAGAAAGGTTGTGGTCAAGAACAGCATTTCCTATACTTGCACACGCATGTTTATTGCAGCATCATTCACAATAGCAAAAACATGGAACCAACCATGCTGCCCGTCGAAAGAGGACTGGATAAAAAAGTTTGGTACATATACACGATAGAATATTATGCAACCATAAAGAAGGACAGAATTACGAACTTCTCAGAGACTTGGATGGACTTAGAGTCTATAATACTGAGTGATCTATCACAGAAACAAAGAACTGAATACCACATGTTCTCACTCATAAGTGGACCTTGAACAATTATCATAATACTATAAGAAGGGGATTGGCAGCTGGGCTCGGTGGCTCAGCCTGTAATCCCGCGCCTTGGGAGGCTGGTGAGTGGATTGCCCGAGCCTGCAGGTTCGAGACCCTCCTGGGCAACTTGGTGAGACCTCATCTCTACAATAAATCAAAAAATTAGCTGGAGGTGGTAGCGCACACCTGTAGTTCCAGCTGCTTGGAAGGCTGAGGCTGAAGGATCGCTGGAGCCCAGCAGGTCGAGGCTACGGTGGCCGGGAGCAGCCACTGCACCCTAGTCTAGGTGACAGAGACTCCAACTCAAAAAAAAAAAAAGGGGGGGGGATTGGCAGTAGTGAGAAACTGCCAGGGGAGGGGGCAGTGGGATTGGCAGTGGTGAGAAACTGCCGGGGGAGGGAGGCACACCTCATCAACAAGGGTACCTACATAATGAATATTTGTATACCTAACCCTGAATTGTACCCCACATCTTTAAAATTAAAAATTAAAAAAAAGAGAAAATAAGCAATAGCAAACAAAAAAACAGCATTTTCTAATTGAATTGCTGAGAATCTGGTAATAACATGGCATTTGAGGCATTTGCGGTTATAACATCTCTCAAATCTATTCTATCACCCTAGGTATGGCTCCAAAAGCCAGCAAACTTTTCACTTTCATTCCTTTTTCTCTCCTACTTTGCTTTCCTTTCTCCCTTCTTCTCTTTCTCCCTCCCTTCCTCCCTTCTTATTTATAAGTCAACATGTGCATATTTATTCCTATTTAAATTTTTTAAAATACTTTCATTTTGAAATAATTTGGAGCTTATAAAAAATATTACAAAAATCAAAGAATTCTTGTATGCCTTTCACCTAGATCCTCAGATGTTAACATTTTAAAAAACCACAGTGTGATGATCAAAACCAGAAAATTAATATTTATGTAATACTGGTTTGACTTACTGACCTCATTAAAATTTTGCCACTTGTTCCACTAATTTTTTTTTCTAGTTCAGAATCCTATGCAGGATCAAAGTTATGCCTTCTTGATCTCCTTCAATCTTCCAATCTGGGACAATTTCTCAGTTTTTCACAACCTTGACATTTCTATGGAGTACAAGTCAATGATTTTGGAGAATGTCCCTAAATTTAACAAGTGTATATTAGATACTCTTTGAGGTATTGTGTTAGGCTCTGGGGTACTTTCATCTAGGTTAAGTCTTTGCCACCAGGAAATTGTTCTTATTGTGGAGGGAAGCAGAGATGCACAAATTAACAGGTAATCACAATACAGTATAATAAATGCTATGATAGGGCTAAACACTGAGTATGGCAAGGATATCATAAGGGGCAACTGGTCATGTCTTGGGGGACCTGGAAAAACTTCTTGGAAGAGATGGCATCTAAACCAAGAGCAGAAGGGTGAGGAAGGTGACCCAGAGTGACGACGGGGGGCACTAGGAAGAAGAGTGTTCCAGACAAAATTTAATCCATCAAGTAGAGCAAAATACTGCAGACATTTTAAGGAATAACCTAAATACTCCTTGTAAAAATCTTTATAATCAGGGCCACATTTGAACATGTTGAAGAAATCTGCTTTGACCTTTTCTGTCTTGTCAGAATTCATTAAAAAAATCCTTGACATTCTGACATTCATCCTTATAGTTTGGCAATTTCAGAAGTTCCATTGATAAAATTGACTAAGAAGCACAATAAATATAAAGCTAAAGAAAAAAAATTTTTTTTATTGAGGTGAATGAATACAAGTAAATCTGAAGTACATGAGCCTCTGAAGAGAGTGATTAAGGGTAGTATAAAAGCAAATTAATTTATCAGAGAAACTCTGGTGTTGGTCATTGCCAAGAAGCAATCATATAAATGTCATTATAAAGTCAGACAACCATGCAACTGTGTAACCTTTTTGTATCTTGCAGTATACAACAGGAATAGTCTCCATTTGGAGACAGGTTACAATAGGTTTGTGTAAGAGGTAGCTGGTCAGACTCATCTAAAGCTGGGTATGAACTGAAGGTTACCATCACTCAGGTTCAAATATTTTTGGTCAGGAATATTTGAATAAGAATATTATCTGTGATTTTAGGACAAATTATCATTTTTTTAACCTTTATATTTTTTAAAATTTGGGGTACATTTCAGGGTTAGGTATACAAATATTCATTGTGCAGGTACCCTTGCTGATGAGGTGTGCCCCACCCCAGGCAGATTCCCACTACTGCCAGTCCCACCTCCCCACTCCACCCCTTGGCAGTTTCCTGCTACTGCCAATCCTTTTCTTATAGTATTACAATAATTGTTCAAGGTCCACTTATGAGTGAGAACCTGTGATACTCAGTTCTTTGTTTCTGTGAAAGATCACTCAGTATTATAACTCTAAGTTCATCCAGGCTGCTGTGAAGTTCATTATTTTGTTCTTTTTTATGGCTGTGTAATATTCCATTGTGTATATGTGCCACATTTTTTTTTTTTAATCCAGTCCTCTTTTGACGGGCAGCATGGTTGTCTCCATGTTCTGTTCTTGCTATTGTGAACAATGCTGCGATAAACATACGTGTGCAGGTATCTTTTTTATAGAGTGATTTGAGTTCTTCCGAGTATATTCCCAGGAGGGGGATTGTGGGGTTGTGTGGAAGGTTGATTTTTAGAACTTTTAGGAATTGCCACACTGAGTTCCACAGAAGCTGTACTAGTTTACACTCCCACCAACAGCGTAGAAGTGTTCCCTTTTTGCCTCATCCTCTCTAGCATCTGTTACTGTTTAAGTTATTGATGATGGCCATTCTGACTGGAGTTAGGTGGTATCTCAGTTTAGTTTTAATTTGCATTTCTTTAACGACTAGTGAGGCTGAACATTTTTTCATGTATCTCTTGGTTGAGCATATGTCTTCTTTTGAGAACTGTCTATTCATATCTTTTGTCCACTTTGTAATGGGGCTGTTTTTTCTTTTCAGCATGTTTGAGTTCCTTGTAGATCCTGGATGTTAGGCCTTTGTCAGACATAGCGTTGGCAGATATTTTTCCCAGTCTGTGGGCTATCTCCCTACTCTCTTGATGGTTTCTTTGACTTTGCAGAAGCTTGTCAGTTTGATAAGGTCCCACTTGTCTATCTTATTTCTTTTGGCATGGGCACTGGGTTTTGATCAGGAATTGGCTGCCAGTTACAATTTTTACAAGAGTGTCTCCTGCACTTTTTAACGTTCTTATAGTTTGAGGTTTTATGTTTAGGTCTCTGATCTATTTAGAGTTGACTTTTGTGTATGAGGATAGGTAGGGGTCCTGTTCCAATCTTCTGCATGTGGTCAGTCAGTTTTTTCAGCACCACTTACTGAACAGGTTCTTCTCTCCCCAGTGGTTTGTGGTGGAGGCTTTGTCGAAGATGAGTTGGTTGAGAAATTGAGGTTTTGCTTCGGGAATCTCAATTCTATTCCATTGATCTATATGCCTGTTCTTGTACCAACACCAGGTTGCTTTGATTATTGTAGACTTACAGTAAAGTTTAAAGTCTGGGAGTGTGATACCTCCTGCTTTGTTTTTTTTTTTTTGCTGAGGATTGTTTTAGCTCTTTGTGGTCATTTATGTTTCCATATGAATTTCTGTATTGTTTCTAGGTCGGAGAGGAATGTTCCTGGTAATTTAATGGGTATTTCGTTAAATTTGTAGATTGCCTTAGGTAGAATGGACATCTTAACCATGTTGTTTCTTCCAATCCATGAGTATGGGATATTTTTCCATTTGTTTGTGTCATCTTTTATTTCTTTGAGCAGTGTCTTGTAGTTTTCATTGCAAAGGTCTTTCACGTCTCTGGTTAGGAAGATGCCAAGGTATTTCTCTTTTTTTTTTTTGAGGCTATGGTGAATGGAATTGTGCTTTTTATTGAGGTTTCTGTTTGTTTATTATTGGTGTTTAAAAATGCAATTGTCTTTTGCACATTTATTTTATACCCTGAGACTTTGCCAAAGTTCTTTATCAGTGTAAGGAGGTTTTTGACAGATTCTCTTGGATTTTTGAGGTATAGAATCATGTCATCTGTGAAGATGGATAACTTGATTTCTTCTTTTTTTTCTATTTGGATACCCCTGATCACCTTCTCTTCTCTGATTGCTCTAGCTAGAACTTTCAAAACTATGTTGAACAGGAGGGGTGATAGTGGGCATCCTTGTCTTGTTCCAATTTTCTGGGGGAAATGGTTCCATTTTCTGTCTGTTTAGCAGTATACTGGCTGTGGGCTTCTCATAGATGGATCTTACTATTTTGAGTTTTGTTCCATCTATGCCTAGATGTTTGAGGGTTTTTATCAAGAAGGGTGCTGGATTTTATCAAAAGCTTTTTCTGCATCTAATAATATAATCGTGTGGTTTTTGTTTTTATGTCTGTTGATGTATTTCATTACGTTTATGATTTTACAAATGTTGAACCAACCTTGCATCCCAGGGATGAAGTCTACTTGGTTGTGGTAGATGATTTTTGATATGTGTTGTTGAATCTGGATTGCTAGGATCTTGTTGAGAATTTTAGCATCTATGTTCATCAAGGACATTGGCCTATAGTTCTCTTTCTTTGTTGGCTCTTTATCTGACTTGGGTATCAGTGTGATGTTAGCTTCATAAAATGATTTGGGGAGAGTTCCATCTTTCTCAATTGTCTAGAATACTTTCAATAGGGTTGGTATCAGTTCCTCCTTGTATGTTTTGTAGAATTCTGCTGGAAAGCCATCTGATTCAGGGTTTTTTGTGGGTTTTTTTGGAGTTTTCCTACGACACAGTCAATTTCCTGGATTGTTATTGGTCTATTTAGGGTCTCAATTTCTTCTTGTTTCAACCTTGGGAGGTTGTGTGATGTCAGAAAGTCCTCTATTTCCTTTAGGTTTTTAAGTTTGTTTCCATACAAGTGTACATAGTAGTTGCTGATAATCTGTTGTATTTCTTCAGGGTCAGTTGTGATTTCATGTTTTGTGTTTCTGATTGAGTTTATTTGGGCTTTTTCTTGGCTAAGCTAGCTAGAGGACCATCAATCTTGTTTATCCTTTCAAAGAACCAGCTTTTTGTTTCATTGATTTTTTTGTATTATCTCTTTGTCTTCTATGTCCCGGATTTGGGCTTTTATTTTGGTGATCTGAATTCTTCTGCAGAAGTTAGGGTTTTGGTGGTCTTGCTTTTCCAGTTTCCTTAGGTGACTTGTTAGGTTGTTAACTTATGATCTTTCCATTTTCTTCATGTGTGTTTGTAGAGATACACATTCTCCTCTTACTACTGCTTTGATGGTATCCCAGAGGTTTTGGTAAGATGCTTCTTCATTTTCATTTGTTTCCAGGTATGTTTTAATCTCTGTTTTAATTTCCATACTGACCCAGGAGTTGCTTGGCATCATGGCATCCCAGAGATTTTGGTAAGATGTTTCTTCATTTTCATTTGTTTTCCGGTCTTTTTAAATCTCTGTTTTGATTTCCATGTTGACCCAGGAGTTGCTTAGCATCATGCTGTTTAGTGTCTATGTCTTTGTGGCTTTGGGGGGAATTTTGTTGGTGTTGATATTTATTTTTATTTTACTGTGGTCTGAGAAGGTGCATGGCAAAATTTCAATCTTATATAATTTTTTTATGCTTGATTTATGGCCAAGGATGTGACCGATCTTAGAGAGTACATTCTATGTGGTATGAATAGAATGTATATTCTGTGGTTGCTGGGTGGAGTGTTCTGTAGGTATCAATTAAGTCCATTTGGTCAAGAGTCACATT